>NC_134502.1:854549-866085 GCF_040206685.1 Ascaphus truei | reverse complement strand
GCTACACGCTCTCTTTGACCATAGGGTGGAAACGTCTTCCTGGTAAGCGTGTAGACATTTTTATGGGACTTTTATGTGTTGCTTATTTGGAACGCGACTAATTGTAGAGTATGTACTGGTACAGTACACCAGGGTTACCCTCATATTTGTTCAATAATTGTGTATAGTTTCCTCTCCCTACCCCCACCACGTTAATTGTAAATATTTTGCTACGAATGTGGAGGATCCGAATAAAAATGGGTAATGGGCAGAGGTGGGACAAAGGGCAGTGATGGGGCAACAGGTAGTGGTGGGGCAATGGGCAGTGGTGGGGGCAACAGGCAGTGGTGGGGCAACTGGAGATGTCTGCGGGGCGCCACAAAATATACTTGGCTGGTTTTGTGTACCAGCCAGTTGAGAAGGATTCATCAGTGTCTGACAATATCCCAGCTTGGACCTGCTCCAAAAAGGCTGGTGATTAGGAGCAGAGAGTTGGCAAGGCCCCCTCCTGTTGTGGTTTGTCTCAGCTGGTATTCGTTCTGCTTTCCCAGTCATTTCTTGATGCCTGTAATGTCTCGTGCCACATTTTGTTTCACTTGAAGGCGTTACCCAGTGACACGAAGTGAACTTCTCTGCCTCATCTACGGACTTGTGTTCTCGGACGGATTGGACAAGGACCGAGGCTTTGATGATTGATTCCTCCCGTGGCTTTTCTTCCTCCATAATTCCATGCGCCCCTGTGGAACATCGGGGACATGTTTGTGGAGGCCGTTAAGGGGAATTGGCATTTGGTCAAAGAAAAATTGCCAGATTATTTAATGTAAATGTGGTCAGATCTGCATGAGATAATAAATAAAAATGCATTCAATTGCTACATGGCTTATGCATTTTTACAGATAAATAGGTCATTATAATGTCACAGAACCTCATTGGAACAAACTCCTTGAGCTTCCATTGGGGGCAAGATCACTCAGACAGCACCAAGATCACTCAGACAGCACCAAGATCACTCAGACACCACCAAGATCACTCAGACACCACTAAGATCACTCAGACAGCACCAAGATCACTCAGACACCACTAAGATCACTCAGACAGCACCAAGATCACTCAGACAGCACCAAGATCACTCAGACACCACTAAGATCACTCAGACAGCACCAAGATCACTCAGACACCACTAAGATCACTCAGACAGCACCAAGATCACTCAGACAGCACCAAGGTCACTCAGACAGCACCAAGGTCACTCAGACAGCACCAAGGTCACTCAGACAGCACCAAGATCACTCAGACGGCACCAAGATCTCTACCAACCGCAAGCTATGCCCCATACACTGTGTTATGCCCCATACACTGTGTTATGCCCCATACACTGTGTTATGCCCCATACACTGTGTTATGCCCCATACACTGTACTATGCCCCATACACTGTACTATGCCCCATACACTGTACTATGCCCCATACACTGTACTATGCCCCATACACTGTTACTATGCCCCATACACTGTACTATGCCCCATACACTGTACTATGCCCCATACACTGTGTTTTTCCCCATACACTGTGTTTTGCCCCATACACTGTGTTTTGCCCCATACTGCACCGGCACACTTATTGGAGCAAATACCCAGTATGTACCTGGCAGATACCTGGAATGCGCCGCTCCTCACCTCTGACAAGCCCCGTTGCGTTTGCCTTCCCAGCCTGGGTTCATGCCTGGCTGACGGGCGGCTGATCTGTTAAATGATAATGATTAGGATTTAATAGGCTGCAATGCTTCGCGTGTCTACCAGATGGCATAAATTCATGAATTGTAATGCAGTATATATATATATATATACTGTGCAGTATTGCAGCCAGCGGGAATAAAATGCTTCAATCCCTGCCTGGAAAATACCTCACTGCACTCGGGCAGAAAACAGTCACAAACCTCAATACACCCGGGTATACCCGAATTCGTGGGACTAGCCGAGCTCGAATAAAGTGTGTCGCCAGTGTACACTGTGTTTTGCCCCATACACTGTGTTTTGCCCCATACACTGTGTTTTGCCCCATACACTGTGTTTTGCCCCATACACTGTGTTTTGCCCCATACACTGTGTTTTGCCCCATACACTGTGTTTTGCCCCATACACTGTGTTTTGCCCCATACACTGTGTTTTGCCCCATACACTGTGTTTTGCCCCATACACTGTGTTTGCCCCATACACTGTGTTTTGCCCCATACACTGTGTTATGCCCCATACACTGTGTTATGCCCCATACACTGTACTATGCCCCATACACTGTACTATGCCCCATACACTGTACTATGCCCCATTACACTGTGTTATGCCCCATACACTGTGTTTATGCCCCATACACTGTACTATGCTCCATACACTGTGTTTTGCCCCATACACTGTACTATGCCCCATACACTGTGTTATGCCCCATACACTGTGTTATGCCCCATACACTGTGTTATGCCCCATACACTGTGTTATGCCCCATACACTGTGTTATGCCCCATACACTGTACTATGCCCCATACACTGTACTATGCCCCATACACTGTACTATGCCCCATACACTGTGTTATGCCCCATACACTGTGTTATGCCCCATACACTGTGTTATGCCCATACACTGTGTATGCCCCATACACTGTGTTATGCCCCATACACTGTACTATGCCCCATACACTGTACTATGCCCCATACACTGTGTTATGCCCCATACACTGTGTTATGCCCCATACACTGTACTATGCCCCATACACTGTGTTATGCCCCATACACTGCGTTATGCCCCATACACTGTGTTATGCCCCATACACTGTGTTATGCCCCATACACTGTGTTATGCCCCATACACTGTACTATGCCCCATACACTGTACTATGCCCCATACGCTTTACTATGCCCCATACACTGTACTATGCCCCATACACTGTACTATGCCCCATACACTGTACTATGCCTCATACACTGTACAGACATCTGTAGCCTTCAAAATAAGTGTTAAAATAAATTAATCAAATGAAAGCCTTAAGAGAGAGAGAGAGAGGGGGAGAGAGGAGAGAGAGAAGAGAGAGGACTGAGGAGAGAGAGAAGAGAGGAGAGAGAAGAGAAGGAGCGAGAGAGAGGAGGAGAGAGGGAGGAGAAGGAGAGAGGGAGGAGAAGGAGAGAGGGAGGGGGGAGAAGGAGAGAGTTAGGGGGAGAAGGAGAGAGGGAGGGGAGAAGGAGAGAGGGATGGGGGAGAAGGAGAGAGGGAGGGGAGAAGGAAAGGGAGGGGGAGAAAGAGAGGGAGGGGAGAAAGAGACAGGGAGCAAGAGACAGCGAGAAAGAGAGGGAAGGGGGAGAAAGAGAGAGGGAGAAAGAGAGAAGGAGGGAGAGAAGGTTGAAAGAGAGAGGGAGGGGGAGAAGGAGGGAGGGGGGAGAAGGAGAGAGGGAGAAGGAGAGGGTGAAGAGAGAGGGGAAGAGAGAGAGGGAAGAAGAGAGAGGAGGGAGGAGAAGAGAGAGGAGGGAGGGGGAAGAGAGAGGAGGGAGGGAACAGATAGGAGGGGGAAAGACAGAGAGAGAGGGGGTGGGGAAGAAATACATGGGGTTAGAGTTAGAGGTGGGAAGAGAGAGAGGGGGGGAGAGCAAGAGAGAGGGGAGAGAGAGAGAGGGGGGGGGAGAGAGAGAGAGGTGGGGGGAGAGAGAGAGAGGGGGGGGGGGAGAGAGAGAGAGGTGGGGGGGAGAGAGAGGGGGGGATAGAGGTTTTAATGTTGTAGTAATAATAATGTTATGCTATTTTTGCATTATTTCTCCTCGGTAAGTATCAAATGTTAGAAAGTAGACAGGGCGTATTTTATCTGAAGTGTAATTTAAAAGGCTACACATTGACAGTATGTGATAGGAACTACGTGTGTGCTCTCCAGCCTAATATGTGTGTGAGAAATAATATATTATAGGATAAACAGAAGGAAATGTATGCGTTGTATTCTTTTTTTTTGCAACACTAATTACAGTAAGTAGAATGAGTCACGTATGTTGATATAAACGATGTTGATTGTAGACAACGTGTAAATATTATTAAATGTGTTGGGAAATGAGGAATGAAAAAAAAATCAATGATACTTATGTTTTTATTTTTACTTTATCTACTATATATTTGTGAAATCACTGTATGTCTGCGTCCCAAGGGTCAATCGCCGCCCCGCACACCTCTCATTGGCCTACGTCCAACACCAATGCCACACTGTCCCACCCCTCACTGACTCTCATTGGCCTGCGTCCAATGCCCGCCCCCGCACACCTCTCATTGGCCTGCGTCCCACCCCTCACTGACTCTCATTGGCCTGCGTCCAATGCCCGCCCCCGCACACCTCTCATTGGCCTGCGTCCCACCCCTCACTGACTCTCATTGGCCTGCGTCCAATGCCCGCCCCCGCACACCTCTCATTGGCCTGCGTCCAACACCAATGCCCTAATACTTCCACTGTCCCACCCCTCACGCTTTGCTTTTGCAACACCTAATCCTCTAATCCTCAACCTGCTCTGGGGCCACGCTTCACAGCTATCAAAACCTTCACGTCTGCTACCACAGACTGCCGAATCAGGTACAGCAGTGTTTCCCAAACTGTGCGCGCGCGCTTGGCTAGAGGGGCGCCGCGATCAGGGCCGCCAGCAGCGGGAAACAAGGGCTGCTCGCTCATTTAAAAAAAAAACCTCTGAGGGGAAGCAGAGGAGCGGTCACGTGACCGCTCCCATCCAATGGGGCTGCAGCCTGCCCGGCATTGCAACTGCAGAGCCACCAGACAGCACCAAGGTGTGTGTGTGTGTGTGTGTGTGTGTGTGTGTGTGTGTGTGTGTGTGTGTGTGTGTGTGTGTGTGTGTGTGTGTGTGTGTGTGTGTGTGTGTGTGTGTGTGTGTGTGTGTGTGTGTGAAAAACGGGCTGCAGGGTGTGTGTGTGTGTGTATATATGTGTTGTGTGTGTGTATATATGTGTGGTGTGTGTGTGTGTGTATATATATATGTATATATGTGTGTGTATGTGTGGTGTGTATATATGTATGTGTGGTGTGTATATCTACTATATATTTCTGAAATGTCTGTATGTTTGTCTGCATGCCCTGTGTCCCTAGGGCCAATCGCATTGCACCTTTGGCCTGTCACTCCACCTCAACACTGTCCCACCCCTCACCACACTGTCCCACCCCTCACCCCACTGTCCCACCCCTCACTGACTCTCATTGGCCTTCGGCCAACACCACTGCCACACTGTCCCACCCCTCACCCCACTGTCCCACCCCTCACTGACTCTCATTGGCCTTTGGCCAACACCACTGCCACATTGTCCCACCCCTCAGTGACCTTTGGGAATGCTTCTAAGCACCTAACACTCACCGCACTGCCTCTTACAAACACCCCCCTCCACCCCCCCAACCTCATGCACCCCCCTCCACCACCACCCCCCTCAACCTCATGCACCCCCCTCCACCATCACCCCCCCCAACCTCATGCACACTACAAACGCACGCCACAGCTCTCCCGCTACTGCAGCCCATCACCAACCCCCCTCAACCAAACATACAACGCACGATGCTCCATCACCCCCCCCCCTCACACCAACAGCAAACGCACGCTGTTGAACATACAACGCACGATGCTCCATCACACCCCCCCCCCCCCCCCCCCCCTCACCCGAACATCCCCGGAGCACACCCAAAACTACCCCACCCCCCTCACCCATACATCCACCGCACGATGCTCCTCCGGAGCCCCTCACCCCCCCCCCCCCATCCACCGCACGATGCTGCTCCGGAGCCCCTCACCCCCCTCCTCACCCTCTGTCCGCCCCCCCCCCCCTTTCCTGGCCGCTGGCCCGCAACAACGGAACTACCCCCTATCACCACTCCGCGGGACCTCAACATCACCCGCTCTCCCGGAGCACCCTCTCCCCCGGTGCTCCCCCCCCCGGAGCACCCTCTCCCCCGGTGCTCCCCCCCTCCCCCCCCCCCCCCCCCAGAGCACCCTCTCTCCCGGTGCTCACCCGCTCCCCCGGTGCTCCCCCCCCCCCCCCAGAGCACCCTCTCTCCCGGTGCTCACCCGCTCTCCCGGTGCTCCCCCCCCCCCAGAGCACGCTGTCGCCGCTCTCACCTTCAGGCCTAGAGGCCGCGCCCCCAGCTCCCCATCCCCGCGCGCGCTGCTCCGGCTCTCAGGCCTAGCTGTCTCTGTCGGGAGCTGCACGGGCCGCGGCCCACACCCCCCCTCACCTGAGCGTCTCAGCTCCGCATCGCCGGGGGGAACCGCCGAGGAACCCGAGGAGGAGCGCGGCCCGGTGCGAGGTAAGTAACCGCACGGGAAGAGATCTTTCACCCCCGGCCCGGCCCTTCACCCCACCCGGCCTGGTGCTTCACCCGGGCTGGCGCTTCACGCCCCCCCCCCCCGCCCTGGCCCTTCACCCCCCCCCGCCCTGGCCCTTCACCCCCCCCCCTGGCCCTTCACCCGGCCCTGCCCTTCACCCCCCCCCCTGCCCTTCACCCCCCCCCCCCTGCCCTTCACCCCCCCCCCTGCCCTTCACCCCCCCCGGCCCTTCACCCCCCCCCCCCCGGCCCTGCCCTTCACCCCCCCCCCGGCCCTGCCCTTCACCCCCCCCCGGCCCTGCCCCCCCCCCCGGCCCTGCCCTTCACCCCCCCCCCCCGGCCCTGCCCTTCACCCCCCCCCCCCGGGCCCTGCCCTTCACCCCCCCCGGCCCTTCACCCCCCCCCCCGGGCCCTGCCCTTCACCCCCCCCGGCCCTGCCCCCGCCCCCCGGCCCTGCCCTTCACCCCCCCCCCGGCCCTGCCCTTCACCCCCCCCCCGGCCCTGCCCTTCACCCCCCCCCCCCCCGGCCCTGCCCTTCACCCCCCCCCCCCGGCCCTGCCCTTCACCCCCCCCCCCCGGCCCTGCCCTTCACCCCCCCCCCGGCCCTGCCCTTCACCCCCCCCCCGGCCCTGCCCTTCACCCTCCCCCCCCGGCCCTGCCCTTCACCCCCGGCCCTGCCCTTCACCCCCGGCCCTGCCCTTCACCCCCCCCCCCCCCCAGCCCTGCCCTTCACCCCCCCCGGCCCTGCCCTTCACCCCCCCCCCGGCCCTGCCCTTCCCTTCACCCCCCCCCCTGGCCCTGCCCTTCACCCCCCCCCCCGGCCCTGCCCTTCACCCCCCCCCCCGGCCCTGCCCTTCACCCTCCCCCCCCGGCCCTGCCCTTCACCCCCCCCCCCCGGCCCTGCCCTTCACCCCCCCCGGCCCTGCCCTTCACCCCCCCCCCCGGCCCTGCCCTTCACCCCCCCCCCCCCTGGCCCTGCCCTTCACCCCCCCCCCGGCCCTGCCCTTCACCCCCCCCCCCCGGCCCTGCCCTTCACCCCCCCCCCCGGCCCTGCCCTTCACCCCCCCCCCCTCCGGCCCTGCCCTTCACCCCCCCCCCCGGCCCTGCCCTTCACCCCCCCCCCCGGCCCTGCCCTTCACCCCCCCCCCCCCGGCCCTGCCCTTCAACCCCCCCCCCCCCCGTCCCTGCCCTTCACCCCCCCCCCCGGCCCTGCCCTTCACCCCCCCCCCCCGGCCCTGCCCTTCACCCCCCCCCCCCGGCCCTGCCCTTCACCCCCCCCCCCCGGCCCTGCCCTTCACCCCCCCCCCCGGCCCTGCCCTTCGCCCCCGGCCCTGCCCTTTGCCCCCCCCCCGGCCCTGCCCTTCGCCCCCCCCCCGGCCCTGCCCTTCACCCCTCCCCGTCCCTGCCCTTCACCCCTGCCCTTCGCTCCCGCCCTTCGCCCCCACCCTCCCTGCACTTCGCTCCCACCCTCCCTGCCCTTCGCTCCCTGCCCTTCGCCCCCTGCCCTTCACCCCCACCCTCCCTGCCCTTCGCCCCCACCCTCCCTGCCCTTCGCCCCCACCCTCCCTGCCCTACACACGTACACACACGTATACACACGTACACACACACACGTATATACACACACACGTAGGCACATGTATACACACACATGTAGACACACACGCGTAGACACACACACGTACACATACACACGCAGGCACACGTAGACACGCAGGCACACGTAGACACGCAGGCACACGTAGACACGCAGGCACACGTAGACACGCAGGCACACGTAGACACGCAGGCACACGTAGACACGCAGGCACACGTAGAAACGCAGGCACACGTAGACACGCAGGCACACATAGACACGCAGGCACACGTAGACACGCAGGCACACGCAGGCACACGTAGACACGCAGGCACACGTAGACACGCAGGCACACGTAGACACGCAGGCACACGTAGACACACGCAGACACACGCAGACACGTATACGTAGACACACACGCACGTGTACACACACACACACACGTGTACACACACACACACACACGTGTACACACACACACACACGTGTACACACACACACACACGTGTACACACACACACACACACACACGTGTACACACACACGTGTACACACACACACACACACACACGTGTACACACACACGTGTACACACACACACACGTGTACACACACACACGTGTACACACACACACACACATGTACACACACACACACACACACACGTGTACACACACACACACGTGTACACACACACACACGTGTACACACACACACACGTGTACACACACACACACGTGTACACACACACACACATGTACACACACACACACACACACGTGTACACACACACACACACACGTGTACACACACACACACACGTGTACACACACACACACACGTGTACACACACACGTGTACACACACACACACACACACGTGTACACACACACACACACGTGTACACACACACACACACACGTGTACACACACACACACACGTGTACACACGCACACACACGTGTACACACACACACACGTGTACACACACACACACGTGTACACACACACACACACACGTGTACACACACACACACGTGTACACACACACACGTGTACACACACACACACACGTGTACACACACACACACACACGTGTACACACACACACACACACACACGTGTACACACACACACACACGTGTACACACACACACACACACGTGTACACACACACACACACACACACGTGTACACACACACACACGTGTACACACACACGTGTACACACACACACACACGTGTACACACACACACACATGTGTACACACACACACGTGTACACACACGTGTACACACACACACGTGTACACACACACACGTGTACACACACACACACGTGTACACACACACACGTGTAAACACACACACACGTGTACACACACACACGTGTACACACACACACACGTACACACACACACACATACACACACACACACACACACACACACACGTGTACACACACACACACGTGTACACACACACGTGTACACACACACACACACACGTGTACACACACACACACGTGTACACACACACACGTGTACACACACACACACACGTGTACACACACACGTGTACACACACACACACACGTGTACACACACACACACACACGTGTACACACACACACACACACGTGTACACACACACACACACACGTGTACACACACACACACGTGTACACACACACACACACACGTGTACACACACACACACGTGTACACACACACACACACACACACACACACACGTGTACACACACACACACGTGTACACACACACACACGTGTATACACACACACACACGTGTATACACACACACACATGTGTATACACACACACACACGTGTATACACACACACACACGTGTATACACACACACACACGTGTATACACACACACACACGTGTATACACACACACGTGTATACACACACACACGTGTATACACACACACGTGTATACACACACGTGTATACACACACACACACGTGTATACACACACACACACGTGTATACACACACACACACGTGTATACACACACACACGTGTATACACACACACACGTGTATACACACACACACGTGTATACACACACACACACGTGTATACACACACACACACGTGTATACACACACACACACGTGTATACACACACACACGTGTATACACACACACACGTGTATACACACACACACATGTATACACACACACACACGTACACATACACAATGTATACAAACAAACATGTATACACACACACACACAAACATGTATACACACATGTATACACACACGTGTGTATATATACACACACACACGTATACACACACATACACTATCCCCAGCACCACCACATCAGCACACCGGTATCCCATGCCCCCCCCCCCCCCCCCCAGCACACTGGCATTCTCGGCTCCCCACCATTCCCAGCCCCCATCAACACCATCAGCACCCACACATTGGCACCTTCGCACCTCCCCATCGGCACACCCACATCCGCACCCCCACATCAGCAACAAACCCTCCCAAATCAGCACACCGATACAATCACCATCAGTACAGCCACAGCAGCAGTACCACCGCACACTGCCATGGGCCGCGTGGACCACTCCCCACCCAAATGCCACCCCCACACCACAAACATCCCGGGCAACGCCGGGGCTCTCAGCTAGTAACTGTATAAAAATGGACAATAAATGATACAACTGCAACATCAGTAGCACCATGAAACGTGCTCTCGGCGCTGTCTAACCGGTGAGGTAGGCTGCCAGATTGGCCAGACGTAGTACTGTCCCCAAAGATGGTGGTGGACGCTCTGGAGCCAGGACGCATGTCTTCTAGGTCCTGCGTAATGTGCACCATTTGGGTGGTGTGGCTTGTCAGGGCTTTCACGAGAGTACGCCCCAACGCCATTATTCTGGCAATGACGGCGGCGTCACATGTAAGATTTTATCTGAGCCATGGTGCAGTACCGCCTGAATATTAACAATGGAGCACGAGCAGTGTGCACATTTTAATTCATTACAATTCATGAAAATATGCCACCTGGCGGATACGCGAAGGATTGCCACCCCCAATTAAATCCGAACCATTATAATTAAACAGATCAACTGCGAATCAACCACGGATCAACTGCGGGTGCCGGGCCGGGCACGAATGCAGCATGAGCACGGGGGGATGCACCATTTACTCTGCGTGGCATTCAGGACATGGAACCACCACGCCCCCCCGAGAAGTTTTAGAATAAAGGCCGGCACAGCAGTATTAATGTGTTATGATGTCATGGGTTTATAGATGATGCCCCAGCACTGGAATTATTGAACATTGGAGGACATGGACCCAGGACTTTGAATCGTGGTATTGAGCCATAAAAACGTAGTACCTTGATTCAATGGGATGTGGGAAAATGTTGCACCCCAATAATTAAAAATAAAATAAATATGAGATTCTGATACCGGTGCTCTCTAACTCGACGAGGGAGTGGCCACTGTGACAGCCATTGGACAGTTTATTTGGCTTCAATACATGATTGCATTTATAAAATCTGTGGAGCCTCCACCCTTCCTTTTTGAAGTGAAACTTCCTTAGTGGCACCTCATTCGAACTGGGGCAAAAATGGATTGTGGAGAGACAGAAATT
>NC_134502.1:822049-849549 GCF_040206685.1 Ascaphus truei | reverse complement strand
CCACACCGAAGCAAGGACCAGTCTTTGCGTGGGGCCAGGTGCAGTGTCTGGGAATAGGGTTGCCAGGTGTCCGATATTGAACCAGACTGTCCTGTTTTTGGATACTCTGTCCAGTAATAAATGAGAGGTGCTGTAATACTGGACATGTGTATGTCCGGTATTTTCCTCCCTGGACATAGTGACCTGACGCACCTGTCACCATTGAGTCCAGTATTTGTTCGGAGAAGCCACCTGGCGACCCTACCTGTTAACCACGGGGGACGTGGGGAAGGGCTGGACGACGGAGCGAGCGGTGCCACTTCCGGGTGGTGACGTCACAGACCGAAGATCGCGAGATCAGGGTGAACGGTACAACGAAGAGAGAGAGAGGTTCCTAACATCACCAGCTGCAGTGAACAGAAAGGATTGTTATCCTTGCATGCCTGTATATTTCAGCTACATTGTAAGTAGCCACTTTTCTTGCGCTTTATTGATATGATAAAACGTACTTCACCATATCGGCATCTTTCTCTTTTATAGATCAAATCTCGTCCGGGAATTCGCAGAAGGATATTCTACTTATATATATATTCTTCACGCGTCCAGTTTCCACCCACAGCACCAAGTCTCAGGGATTCCTCGCAGTGAATTCCTGAGACTTAAGAGGAATTGTTCCTCTGATGCCACATTTCAAAACAGAGCTAAAGAATTTAAGACCAAATTTCTCAATCGTGGATATTCCAAATCCCAGATTCAAAAAGGCTACAACAACAGCCGTACAGTGACCCGTGAGAGCCTCTTGCAAGTTAGACCCAAACACAAGGGCAGGAAACAAATTAGGTTCATCAGCACTTTCAACCGCCATGGTCAGATCTTAGGGGTATACTTCAGAAACATTGGGGACCCTTATGATAGATCCTGAACTCAGGAACACACTTGGCGATCGCGCGAGCCTGACAAGCAGGCGCTCCCCAAATTTAGGCGACAAACTAACACGCAGTCATTATGTGCCTCAGATTAACCCCACTTTCCTGTCTCAACATCGTAAGTTGGGCTTCTATAAATGTGGCATGTGTTCAGCATGCAGACACATGCATCAAACATCCACATTTACGAATTCCAACAAAACACACACATACAAGATACTCTCGTTTCTGAATTGTAAAAGCAAGGGAGTAGTGTATCATCTTGAATGCCCCTGTGGCCATGTGTCAGGCTTTCAATGACGTCACATCCTTTCTCCCCCAAGCCTCTGTCACATGTTATACTAGAGCCAATCAGAGTAGGGATGGAGTTCCCACGCTCTGATTGGCTACCATACCATGTGAGGGCGGCCATGTGTCTTTTCATGACGTCATCTTAAAGGCAATTGAAGCAAAGCCATTCTGATTGGCAGTGCTTTCATTGCCTTTAAGTGACGTCATCATTTTTTTTTTACATCGGCCAAAACACATGGTTTTCACGGCCCAATCAGGGCCGTGGGAACCATATGACGAAAATGCGACGTCATACGCCTTTAAAAGCCTATGTCGTCTCATTTTGAAGCCAGACGCCGAGGAGGAAGGACCTCCTCTGAAGAAAGAAGACCAGGGCGTGGCCGACGACGGGAAGAAGACCCCGGAAGAAGGTAAAAGAAAGAAGAATACAGATGAAGATGGATTACAAGTAGAAGACCCGTGGATTGATTTGGATTTTTAGTTTAATGTTTATTTTATGGTTTTTTATTTTATGGGTTCCTGTGCCTGGTGATTTTGTACGTGAGTAAGGTGTTCAACGGGAGTCGGTGGGGGCAAGTAATGGTAAGTGAAGTAAAGAAATGTATTTAATTCAAGTAGTGAATTTGTTTTAATTCTGTGCTTTACATGTTTATTTAATTATCAGTGCTATATCATTTATTGCCACTGTATGTATGTATGTGTGTCTAGAGATATATATACATACAGGTTAACAAATGATAGTGTTTTAAAACCTTGTTTTGCTGTGTTTTCTATTATTTTGACTATGCATTTATGCTTAAATGAGTGTTGAAAGTCTTTCAAAATTACATAGATTTAACGTTGCTATTGCATGTTGTTTTAGAGGTCAGGGGTAGCCTTCGTTATTAATTGTTTATGGTTCTTGGTACTTATATATTTTGTGAGCCTACATTGCTGCGTTGCAGGTTTGAATTAGTTAATTGTTTAATTGTTAGGGATTGAATGTCAATTGTTTAAGGATGCAATGTTAATTGTTTAGGGATGTCATTATTGAATGGTAATTGATTTATGTTTACCGGATTGGTTAGAATAGTATATTTGTTTGGATTTATCTGTATTTGGATTGAAATGTTATTGTTAAAATTCAGTAGCAGAGTGTATATGGTGCATAGATTGTATGCATCATATATTCAATGTTACTGCAATGTGTTGATTGTGATTAGAGATATTTTATTGCCATGTTATCTTTTTGATTGTAATATCAGTTAGCATTATGACAGGAAATTACTTGTATTGTTGTGTGTATTAATGGAGAACAGTTATTTTGAGTACTGAATGTATTAGATAACCCTTCCACATAAATTGATATATTGATTAATCATGTGTGTATATATATATATATATATTTTCTTTAACTGTGCATGCAATGTCTTGTATATAATGTTACATAAATGAACAAGGTATACATTATATACAAGACATTGCATGCACAGTTAAAGAAAATATATATTATGAGCGTATGAAACAGTTACAGACCAGATTAAAGTGTGAGACAGCCTTAGATTTGAAAGAACTTAAGCTGGTGGTGGATATGAGAGTCTCTGGTAGGTTGTTCCAGTTTTGGGGTGCACGGAAGGAGAAGGAGGAACGTCCGGATACTTTGTTGAGTCTTGGGACCATGAATAGTCTTTTGGAGTCTGATCTCAGGTGATAGGTACTGCATGTGGTAGGGGTGAGGAGCTTGTTCAGGTAGCTGGGTAGCTTGCCCAGAAAGTATTTGAGGGTGAGACAGGAAAGGTGAACTTTGCGCCTAGACTCTAGTGATGACCAATCTAGTTCTTTGAGCATTTCGCAGTGATGTGTGTTGTAGTTGCATCGGAGAACAAAATGACAAATTGAATTGTAGAGGGTGTCAAGTTTGCTAAGGTGGGTTTGAGGAGCCGAGCCATATACTATGTCTCCATAGTCAATAATTGGCATTAGCATCTGCTGTGCAATACGCTTTCTGACCAGGAGACTTAGGGAGGATTTGTTCCTGTAAAGTACCCCTAGTTTGGCATAGGTCTTGGTTGTCAGGGTATCAATGTGCATCCCGAATGTTAAGTGGGAGTCAAACCATAAGCCCAGGTATTTAAAACTAGTGACAGGTGTTAGGGTGGTGTTAGCGTTGGTTCTAATCAGGAGCTCAGTCACTGGAAGCTTTACAAATTTAGTCTTGGTCCCAAATACCATTGTTACAGTCTTGTCAGTGTTTAAAAACAGTTTGTTTTGGGAAATCCAGTTTTCGAGTCTCAAAAAGTCAGACTGAAGTATGTGTTGAAGGTCAGAGAGGCTATGGCTGTGTGCATATAGGATTGTGTCGTCTGCATACATGTGTATTGAGGCTTCCTTACAAGCTGTGGGAAGATCATTAATGAACACTGAGAAGAGTAGGGGCCCCAGAACAGAGCCTTGCGGGACACCACAGGTGATATCCAGGGGGTTGGAGTTAGAGCCTGAGATGGACACATGTTGGGATCTTCCTGATAGGTAGGACTGAAACCAGTTTAAAGCATGTTTCCCTATTCCAGAGCTCTGGAGTTTGTTAAGCAGGATAACATGTATGTATGTATGTCTTTATTTGTATAGCGCCATAAAATGTACATAGCGCTTCACAGTAGTAATACATGTCATATAAATAACAAATATAAATAACAGATCATGGGAATAAGTGCTTCAGACATACTGTAAAAGTAACATTAAGGAAGGAGTCCCTGCTCCGAGGAGCTTACAATCTAATTGGTAGGTAGGGAGAACGTACAGAGACAGTAGGAGGGAATACTAGTAAGTGCGTCTGCAGGGGGCCAAGCTTTGTGTCATGTAAACAAAAAGAAAACAGCGCACAACGCCAAATAGTGAAGTAAGTAATAGAATGTATTACAATGTTAAAGGGGTAATAAATCTGCGTACATCAGATAAAAATAACATGTGCATTTAGTGCATAACACACTGGTTACCACTCTGTAGCTGTAAAACAGGACGGTCTGGCACTCAGCTGTCTCTGCAGGAGCCTCTATGATGGTTCTGGGGCATGGGATCCTTCATGCACTCCTCACACAGCAGGACGCTGCTCACAAGGGGATTCCTTTCAAGCAGCCTGGTAATACTGCAGATTCAGACACTTAGTGGGACCGCTCCTCAACCGGCGATATACTGTACTGCCTCCAGGGGAATTCCCCTACAGTCCCCCGTCTCTCCTGTGTAGATTTGCTGCTTTTCCCAGCTGCTATGATCTTAGGGCAGTCCAGAGCTGTTGGAATTGCTCTGCAAACACTTCCGCAACTGCAGGGGCTTACACAGCGTGCCACGATGCCGCTCCGTCACGTGGTATAGCAGAGTGACGTCACAGTTCTCGTGGCAATGGAGGAATCAATAGGGAGGAAGAAGGAGAGTCCCTTACAGTCTCTTACCGGCGCAGAGATCGCTCAGTTAGCACGGTGGCAGCCAATATAAGCTGATAGTGATACAAATCCAAAGGATGAATATAGGCAAAATTATGGCATTAATACATCCAACATGTTTCGTAGATCTAACTACTTCTTCAGGGAATAATTTGGCCATTACCCAGAGGTCTTAAATACCTCTCAGAGATGTCTCATTGGTCAAACAATTAGAGTTAGACCAATCATCTGAGCTATGGTCAAAGTATTAGGGAAGAATAAATAGGGTCAAGCTTGCTGTTTTTGAGTAATGGTATAACGGTTGCATGCTTGAAGGATGAAGGAAAGGTACCAGAGTAGAGGGAAGAGTTAAAGATCTGTGTGAGCATAGGGATTATAGAAGGAGCAAGAGATTTTAGGAGATGGGAGGGAATGGGATCAAGAGAGCAAGTGGTAGAGGGAGAAGAGGAGATCAGCAGTGATACATCCTCCTCCGAGATAGCAGAAAAAGAGTCAAGAAAGACAGGAGGAGAGTTGGGAAGCATTGTGGGATGGGAGGAGGCAACAGATGGGATGTTCTGCCGTATGGACTCCACCTTTTTCTTAAAAAAGTCAGCAAAGTCCTGAGGTGAGATGGAGGAAGAAGAGGAGGCAGCTGAGGGTGGTCTGAGTAGAGAGTCAAAGACAGAAAAGAGACGGCGTGGGTTAGACTTGTGTGTGTTGATTAGTGATGAAAAGTAGGTTTGTTTAGCCTGAAAGAGGGCAGAGTTGAAACAGGATATCATAAATTTGTAGTGAATGAAGTCTGCGAGCGTATGAGATTTCCTCCAGAGGCGTTCAGAGGAACGAGTGGAGGAACGCAGCATGCGTGTGTGGGAGTTTAGCCAGGGTCTGGGGTTAGAAGGGCGAGGACGGCAGAGAGAAAGTGGGGCATGAAGATCAAGAGAGGAAGATAAGGCAGAGTTGTAGTTCCTGACCAGGTTGTCAGGGTCTGAAGCAGAACTGAGAGAGGAGAGGGAGGAGCGTAAAGTGGAATCAAGAGCTGGTAGGTTAATAGAGCGCAGGTTTCTGCAAAAACGAGGGCGAGATGGAGATGGAGAGAAGCGAGAGAGAGAAAATGAGATGAGGTGATGGTCGGAGAGAGGAAAAGGAGAAATGGAGAAGTCGGAGAGAGAGAAGTTTTTAGTGAAAACCAGGTCTAAGTAGTGGCCATCCTTGTGGGTGCTGGCTGCAGTCCACTATTGAAGGCCAAAAGAAGAGGTTAGAGAAAGAAAGCGGGAAGCCCAAGGGAGAGAGGGGTCATCAATGTGGCAATTGAAGTCCCCAAGGAGAAGAACAGGGGAGTCTGAGGAGAGAAAGAAAGAGAGCCAGGATTCAAAGTGAGAGAGAAAGGCAGAAGGGGGATGAGTAGAGGAAGGTGGGCGATAGATGACCGCCACATGGACCGGGAGAGGAGAGAAGATCTGGACTGTGTGAGTCTCGAAGGAGGGAAAAGCAAGAGAGGGGGGAATAGAAACTGTTCTGTAACGGCAGAGAGAGGAGAGCAGGAGCCCCACGCCTCCACCCCTGCCACCAGGGCGTGGAGTGTGGGAGAAGGAAAGGCCACCATAGGAGAGGGCAGCTTCCAGAGCAGAGTCAGACTGAGTGAGCCAGGTCTCAGTTATAGCAAAGAGAAGCAGGGAGTGAGAGAGAAAGAAGTCATGCACAGAGAGGAACTTGTTAGAGAGGGAGCGAGCATTCCAAAGGGCACAGGAGAAAGGGAGAGAGGAGGGAGGGTGGCAGGGGATGGGTATGAGGTTAGAGGGGTTGACACCAGAAGGAGTAGAAGTTGCATGTGGAAGGCGAGGACGAGAGCAAGTAGAAATAAGGCAGGGACCAGGATTGGGAGAGATATCCCCAGAAGCAAGGAGGAGAAGCATGGACAGAAAGAGAATGTGTGAGGATGATTTGTAGGGGTGTGTTTTAGTGCAGGCGGCATAACTGTGTGGTGACAGAGGGCGCAGGTAAGAAAGGAGTTCATGTGAACTGAGAAGTGGGGAAGTAAGGAGAGATGGCGAAATATGAATAGAGTTAGAGACATGATGAGGCTGGTGGAAGGAAGTGCATAATTTGATAATAAGTGAGGTTACAGCAAATATAAAAAGTAAAGGCGGCATCACAGCAATAGCAATGTGTTGAGATGTGCAGTGTGGGATGATAACCTCCTTTCCAGCGTAGTTCAAATGCAGGAATCAGAAGCAGTAGATTGTGTCCACTTTTTCCACTTCTTTTTGAACTTCCTTTTTTAAACCTCCATACTACTTTAAAGATTTCTACTTCCTTTTTTAAACCTCCATACTACTTTAAAGATTTCTACTTAAAAGCATTTCTGCTTAAGAGCAAAGGCTGCAAGCAGCAATGGCTGTTGTAAGTTTACTTATATACATTTAGAAAGTCACCTGGTTGGTACAACAAACTTAATTAGCACATGTGAGGGTAGTTAAACCAAATTGTTTTTCAAAGGTGGGTGTTGTCTTGCACAAGTGTGAAAGATGAATTAAATTAAGGCAATAGGGGGATGATTTCCATACAGACAATTTGAGATGTTTTTACCTAAATTGAACTAAAATGAGCTAAATAGACAGCAGGGTATGAGGATTGCAGGACACACAGACAATTTGAGATGTTTTTACCTAAATTGAACTAAAATGAGCTAAATAGACAGCAGGGTATGAGGATTGCAGGACACACAGACAATTTGAGATGTTTTTACCTAAATTGAACTAAAATTAGCTAAATAGACAGCAGGGTATGAGGATTGCAGGACACACAGACAATTTGAGATGTTTTTACCTAAATTGAACTAAAATTAGCTAAATAGACAGCAGGGTATGAGGATTGCAGGACACACAGACAATTTGAGATGTTTTTACCTAAATTGAACTAAAATGAGCTAAATAGACAGCAGGGTATGAGGATTGCAGGACACACAGACAATTTGAGATGTTTTTACCTAAATTGAACTAAAATTAGCTAAATAGACAGCAGGGTATGAGGATTGCAGGACACACAGACAATTTGAGATGTTTTTACCTAAATTGAACTAAAATTAGCTAAATAGACAGCAGGGTATGAGGATTGCAGGACACACAGACAATTTGAGATGTTTTTACCTGAGAAAAGACAAGAGATGAGATGAGATGAGAAGCAGATCAATGGTGCATTTTTCCTGCCTCGGATGCATGCCGTGGGGCTCCGGTGCTGATATTCCTGGGTATCAGCTCTGGAGCCCACCGGCATCAATCCGAGCCAGGAAAGGGGATGATTTTTTTTCTCTGGTCCCTCTCGCCTCTCTTCTCCAGCTTCTTGCCAACTTTTGTTGGCGGAGCTATTTGGAGAATCTCTCTCCATTTTAATGGCGCAATCTGCGGCGAGATGGTGATCGGGGCTTTCTGCATACGGCCCTTTTTTAAACTGGCGAGATATTGCTTCTCGCCACCCGCGCAGCGAGTTTTTAAAACACAAAAAAAAAAACTGGCGGTTTTTTCTCATCTCACCCGTTTCTCGCCATTTACTGAATTGCTGTGGGCATATTTGGCGAGAACCTGGCGAGATTGCGCTTCTCGCTGCTCTCTGCATGAGGCTCTAAGTGTTTACCACTTTCGACATTATAGTTGTGGTGCAGTCTCAAACCATTTCAGATTTGAATTACCCATGGCTTAATAATGTGGTGATAGCCGGATGAGTTGTCTGTAACATGGCATGGTTGTTAGATACAGTAATTTGTCTGTTGCAGGCTTATGCCTGGCATAGTGGATTTGTATTCACACTTACCTGCCTCCATGATTGATTTGCGCCTTCTTGCTGTGTAATTCAATTTTTTTAATTATTGCATACATGCATCAAATAACAGATCATAAATGGACATGCATATGCTTTAATTAATAAGTCCCTCTGGCTTACTTCATTTTCTCCTCTTCAGGAGAATTAAAGTACAGGCATACCCCGCATTAACGTACGCAATGGGACCAGAGCATGTATGTAAAGCGAAAATGTACTTAAAGTGAAGCACTACCTTTTCCCCACTTATCGATGCATGTACTGTGCTGCAATCGTTATATACGTGCATAACTGATGTAAATAATGCATTTGTAACAGGCTCTATAGTCTCCCCGCTTGCGCACAGCTTCGGTACAGGTAAGGAGCCGGTATTGCTGTTCAGGACGTGCTGACAGGCGCATGCGTGAACTGCAGTTTGCCTATTGGGCGATATGTCCTTACTCGCGAGTGTACTTAAAGTGAGTGTCCTTAAACCGGGGTATGCCTGTATCTTCATTCCAATTGCTGCTATAACATTATATTGGAGCAATTCAATCTAAAGGCAAATGACATTTATTTAGCATGTGTTTTTCCCTGGCCCAGCAACAGACGTATTATA
This sequence comes from Ascaphus truei, assembly GCF_040206685.1. Lineage (NCBI taxonomy): Eukaryota > Metazoa > Chordata > Amphibia > Anura > Ascaphidae > Ascaphus > Ascaphus truei. The sequence goes on along the minus strand of NC_134502.1, from coordinate 840,538 downwards.
TTGAAGCCTGTTGTACATATGCTCACATATATCTCCCTTATTAACCCAGGACAAACTGCCTTTGAATGTTTTTCTTGCCAGCAGCTTCCTTTATTCACAGTCTATGGCCCCTTAGAGTATTTATTATTCTTATTTGGTGCTAAATCGCCCGTTTTGCTTGTTTACACGGTTACTATGACAACCGTGTGATTTCTAATTCTAAACCTGATGACGTCATGCTTATCCCCCATTGACCTGGCAGGCAAGGCTATTACAGCCAGTCCTTTGCTATTGGCAAACACTACAACGTTTTCCCTTACTTGGGCCTGCCTATGGCTTCAGTGGGAGGTGCCATTATGGCCATGCGTCATGACGTTCGTGACGCAATGACGTCACACGCGTCATCACCCCATTTACATAGGGGCTGAGCTTAGAGTCCACACATGATTAGAACAGCCCAATGAGATGCGCAATCATTGCAACACAGGCCCCATGACGCTGCCATGCCTGCAGACACTCTCTGCTCTCACAGCTGCTTGCAATTCTTTACATTTTGGCGCGATTTTTGTAGTTATGATTTTCACTATAAATGCTAGCTCATTTCTCCCCTTACCACTCCCAGAAGACAGTTTCCCGTCGAAACGCGTTGGAGTGGGAGTCTTGCTGAGGGGGGCCCCTACCTTGTTCCACCTGACATGGAGTTTTGACCTACCTGTGTCTGTGACATCTACCTACTGAGCGGTGACGTATTTTGAACTGTGTTACCTTCACAGGGAGGCTCAAACTCACCTCCCTCACTCCCTGGCGCTCAAACTCACCTCCCTCACTCCCCGGCGCTCAAACTCACCTCCCTCACTCCCTGGCGCTCAAACTCACCTCCCTCACTCCCCGGCGCTCAAACTCACCTCCCTCACTCCCCGGCGCTCAAACTCACCTCCCTCACTCCCCGGCACTCAAACTCACCTCCCTCACTCCCCGGCGCTCAAACTCACCTCCCTCACTCCCCGGCGCTCAAACTCACCTCCCTTCCCGGCGGGGGAACAGGCAGTGGCCAGGCAGGCTGCAGCTGCCTCGCGGCGCCTGATAGCGGCGCCTTAGATAGTGGCGGCTGGAACGACCCCCTTCCTCCCTCGCGGAACCGAGTGAGAAGATGGCGTCCCACGGAAGTAGAGGTAGTAGAGGTAGGTGCCCCACTTCACCCACTTCACCAACCTCACCCCCCCACCTCCCACTTCCCCCACCTCACCCCCCCCCCCCACATCCCACTTCCCCCACCTACTTCCCACTTCCCCCCATATCCCACACCACGCCCTCTATACGGCTCAACATCCCCGAGGAGCAGGAGGCGGGCGGCAGGGAGTTAATACCTCCTTTGTGCCACCGGGAGTCGGCGGAGGCCACGAGGGGCGAGAACCAGTGGCAGCCCGAGGAGCGCGGCATGCTGCCAGGTGAGGAAATGCAGGGGGAGGAATCCATGCCTTTGACGCCCCCCCCCCTGCCTTTGACGTCCCCCCCCCTGCCTTTGACGCCCCCCCCCTGCCTTTGACGTCCCCCCCCTGCCTTTGACGCCCCCCTGCCTTTGATGCCCCCCCCTGCCTTTGACGCCCCCCCCTGCCTTGGATGCCCCCCCCTTCCTTTGACGCCCCCCCCCCTGCCTTTGACGCCCCCCCTGCCATTGACGCCCCCCCCCGCCTTTGACGCCCCCCCCTGCCTTTGACGCCCCCCCTTGCCTTTGACGCCCCCCCCTGCCTTTGACGCCCCCCCCGCCTTTGATGCCCCCCCTTGCCTTTGACGCCCCCCCCCTGCCTTTGACGCCCCCCCTGCCTTTGACGTGCCCCCCCCTGCCTTTGACGTGCCCCCCCCTGCCTTTGACGCCCCCCCCCCTGCCTTTGAGGCCCCCCCTGCCTTTGACGCCCCCCCCCCGAATTTAACTCACGGGGCCCCCCCCTGCCTTTGATGCCCCCCCAATTTAACTCACGGGCAATGCCGGGTCTCTCAGCTAGTATTTGATAGAAGACACAAAAAACGACGTTTTGGTCCCCCAGTGGGACCTTTCTCAAGGTGGTGTATATATATATATATATATATATATATATATATATATATATATATATATATATATATATATATATATATATATATATATATATATATATATATATATATATATATATAAAAGCAGGGTTGCAGACCTGTCTAAGACATGTGAATGTGATCACAAGCGATATTTTTATTTGCTACTGTATATGCTATACGGTGGAGGGTTTTTTGTTGCCCTTTTCGCCCACCATAATTTAGATAAATGTGGTGAGACCTACCCAGTCTTAAATTGCAAAGCCAGTACATCCAGCCTCACACTAATGAGACCCACAAGTTTGAAACAGTCTGTGTGTGAGTGGGTGTGCTGGCTTTGCATCTTAATCCCAGGCTGTGCTGACAAGCTGTGTTAAAGCATTAGCTTGAGGGTTCCATGAAAATAATGGTTTTAAAGGCAAAAGGTGACACTGTGTGCTGTGTGCTGATTTGCATGTCATTTCCCATAATCCCTTGCTGCAGTGGAAGCACTGTATGCTAGGTGAAAATGGCAAAAAGCAGGGTTGCAGACCTGTCTAAGACACCTAGCATACAGTGCTTCCACTGCAGCAAGGGATTATGGGAAATGACATGCCAATGAGCACACAATGTGTCCCCTTTTGCCTGAAATCCATTTCCATGGAACCCATATAAGCAAATGATCTGCTGTTCACACAGCTTTTAAGCACAGCATGGGATTAAATGCAAAGCCAGTCAAACCACTCACTGACATGTTTCAACCTTAATGGGTCTCATCAGTGTGAGGTTGGTTGTACTGGCTTTGCAATTTTCAATGCTGAGTAGGTTTACCATACATATTGTAAATTATGGTGGGTGAAAAGGCAACACACGTGCTCACACGTGATATTCTTTATTGGCTATATGCTAATGGTGGAGGTTTTGTCACCTTTTTCCCCAACCATAACTTAAATGTGATATGGTAAACCCACCCAGCCTTGAAAATATGTTATTGGTCAGAGAAGGCCCTCTTCTGCGTTGAAAGCCGCTCACGTGGACGCAGCCTGATGAAGCAGGTAGAGGAGAGAGCTGCAGAGAGGAGAGAGCTGCAGAGAGGAGAGAGCTGCAGAGAGGAGAGAGCTGCAGAGAGGAGAGAGCTGCAGAGAGGAGAGAGCTGCAGATGCCGGGTAGGTCAAAAAAGCATTGAATTATGTTTATAGATCGGGAGCCACACTCAAACCGCGTTATAGCGGATCCACATTGTAGCGCATCGCGCTACAACGGGGTTGAGCTGCATATGCTTTCTGTTTTGTTTCTTCATACTAATAAGCCTAAAATAAAAAAAAAGGTTCATTTGTAGTTATAAAAAGCTGGGTTTAAGCAAAAATGACGTGAATACAGATGAGAAACATAACCTGTGACATGTTGCCTATGCAAACTGAAGTTTGGTTTTTGTAAAACGCCGCAAGATTAAATCTTGAACTGCAAATTAAACCCGTGTCGGGATCTGTACTTTTTTTTTCTTCCAAAACAAGGATCTTATGGTATTTTCAGAGCTTATGAACTAGCGTTGAATCTGAAGAACAAAAGAAACATCATATATTTTCACCTTGGGACTAGAGACGGGCGAAGGTTTTGGACGGATTAGGATCAGCAGAGGGTCAACCGGGTTCCATCCTTTTCCGGGAGGATCGATCTCAAAAACCCGCCAACAGATGGCTGAATCCGCGGCCGAGATTCTACCAATCTGTCCACAGGTTGTTTCCAATGGCGGTTTTTGATGAATCCGCGCGGATTGAAACCGACCAAATCCGTGTGAATTTTGGCGGTAAAAAAAATCAAAGAAAGTCCGGGAAACGGGATTGTATCTTTTGGCTGTGAAGACGAAACTTGCTTCCCAGATGAACTAACCTACAGTATTAAGGAAATTCCCAATGCTAATTTCAATGTCCGATTTGAGTGATCTGCAGTCTCAGGAAGCCTGGCACGCCTTCGCTTACCTGTGCATCAAATTATTATGCATCTAGGAACGATGACCCAGGGGAGTGCTGCCATCTTTGTAGTTTTTTTGCTCTGTATATATTTGTGTGAATATATGTTCAAAACGCTCTATACAGATATACACATACAATATGCCAGTCATAGACGTGCAAGCACTACCAGGCTTCGCATATCCCCTTAGAGGTGCCAGGCTCTGTAAATCCCCCTGTTCCAGCCCTAGAGGTGCCATGCTCTGTATATCACCCTGTGCCAGCCCTAGAGGTGCCATGCTCTGTATATCACCCTGTGCAAGTCCTACAAGTGCAAGGCTCTGTATATCCTCCTGTATCAGTCCTAGATGTGCCATGCTCTGTATATCACCCTGTGCAAGTCCTACAAGTGCAAGGCTCTGTATATCCTCCTGTATCAGTCCTAGAGATGCCAGGCTCTGCATATCCTCCTGTTTCAGCCCTAGAGGTGCCAGGCTCTGTATATCCCCCTATGTCAGTCCTAGAGGTGCCAGGCTCTGTATATCCCCTGTGCCAGCCCTAGAGGTGCCAGGCTCTGAGTCCTTCAGCTGTATTATGCTACAGGTACCAGGTACTCCTGTAATCAAAGAAAAGACAGCGCAAAAAAACCAAAGTGTAGTAAATTCAATTAATATTTATAAAGTGAAGGTGAGTATTGCACGTACATCAAAATAAAGGGTTAATAGCATGACATGTTTAGGGACATGTTACCACTCAGTTACCACTCAGCAGTGATGATCTCTGTAATGATCCGATTTTGGGCCCTTCCCTCCATCAAAATCCAAGTTTCATTTATCGTCGGGCCAAAACCCTGAAACACTTCCTAGCACCGAGTGACATTGGCCCCTCAAAAAATACATCTCTGGAGCCATCATGGATGCCATGTAAACCAAACGGCAATTATTGCTGTGGGAAGTGCAAAGCCTGCAAGATGTTAAACACTAATCGCAAGACTTTTACATCCAATATAACAAAAGAACAGTTTACTGTGAAAGATTGCATATCCTGCAAATCCACCTATGTGGTGTATTTATTACAATGTCCCTGTGGGTACCAGTATGTTGGGAGAACGAAAAGATTTTTAAGAGTCAGAATTTTAGAACACGCTAGAAACATCAGAATAGGATTAGAACAACATAGCGTGTCCAGACATTTTAAAATCAAACATAATTGTGATCCTTCTTTTCTGACATACATAGGGATCCAGATTGTACCCACAGGAAGACGGGGTGGAGACAGGGATAAAAAACTATCTAAACAAGAAAGTTTCTGGATTTATAAACTCCAGACCCTGTCTCCCAAAGGTCTTAATGAGGAGATCGATGTATGGTCCCTTTTTTAAATCAAATATTTTACAGTACCAGTGATCTCATTCATTTTTTCATTTTTTCTGTTTTCTAATCTCTTCTCTCTGGACTAATTTTATTGATGTCCATATATCAAGATCTGTTCCTCGACCATTATCCAATATGTATACTTGATCAATACATTATCTACACTTAGGACATTTTATTTATAAAATTGTGGGAATCAGTTAAAGCACTTTACATCTTTTAATATGTAATTTTATTATGATTAATTCTTGTCTCTTTGTTTTTTAGAGTCTCTTATATGCATTATGGTATGCCATTAAAATTATAATTTTAAAAGTGTTTTTTAACCCATGTTGTACTTATGTTAGATTGTCAGTTCGTTTGTATTGTGCTGATTAGGTTCTCCACGGGAGGAGTGTCACTCTCTCCAGGTGGGGGGAGTTGAGCTCATCCAGTTGGGGCCAATCAGAGCTCAGCCACGAGTATATGAACCGCCCTGGAACCTCCTCCTATATTCCCTGACGAAGTACGAAAGTACGAAACGCGTAGGAGAGGGCGCGTTCCTACTATTCCCATTGTGGCTACTATTTTGAACATTAGTTCTCTGCGGGACTTGTTTGGGACAATTTGCCACCATTAGAAAGAATATCGCTAAAGGATCAACACGTTCGAGACGCGACAGGCTGTAAGACGCCGCCGGATGACGTCACACGCCAGCGTGGAGTAACAAGGAAGCAAGTTGAGACCATCTCTCCTGATCCACACGTGTGAGACGCGAGAGGCTGAGAGACGCCGCCGGATGACGTCACACGCCAGCGTGGAGTAACACGGAAGTGAGCTGAGATCATCTCTGCCGATCCACTGCCTGGAGCTCCTTCAACACGACTCGCCACCACAGAGCAACACAGAGTCTCCCTGGATGCTGGCAGCAAAGAGGGTGAACGTGTAAAGATCTCTGCATTGGTGTCTGGCTGTCCCTGCTGAGTGGTAACATGTCCCTAAACATGTCATGCTATTAACCCTTTATTTTGATGTACGTGCAATACTCACCTTCACTTTATAAATATTAATTGAATTTACTACACTATGGTTTTTTTGCGCTGCCTCTTCTTTGTATCCATTTAGCCTGGTGTTTGAGCCAATCCCATCAGACCAGCAGCATAAAACCACACTTTATCAGGTTGTATTGAATACCTTTATTATTATCACATATATATATTTATCACAGGTCACTTATGAGCGCAATACTATCTGTTTCACTCCTGTAATCAGTAATAGCTGCACATATCCTCACACGCCCGTACATCGCCTGCAGGATAATTGGGGCGTGGATGGGTGTAACTAAACACACACAGAACTGAGATCCAGATAAATTAAGAAACGTTGGGATGAGAAGAGATAAAAGGAGGAGAAACACAGAGAGAAGGGGAGACAGACAGAGAGACAGACAGACAGAGAGAAGGAGAGACAAAGAGACAGAGGAGAGACAGACAAAGAGACAGAGAGAAGGAGAGAAGGAGAGACAGACAAAGAAACAGAGACAAAGACAGAGAGACAGAAAGACAGACAGAAAATGAAGGCTGAAAGTTGGATACCAATTGTAATTTTCCTTCTTCTGAGCTGCCAGATTGGTAAGAAAACCTGGAGAATGTGTGAGGGGGAGGCTGGCACTGCCCGCGCTGTACCTGTGCTGTGTATACATGGTGTAGTAGTGTGTGAGGGGGAGGCTGGCACTGCCACTGTACCCGTGCTGTACCTGTGCTATGTATACATGGTGTAGTAGTGTGTGAGGGGGAGGCTGGCACTGCCGCTGCCCGCGCTGTACCTGTGCTGTGTATACATGGTGTAGTAGTGTGTGTGAGGGGGAGGCTGGCACTGCCCGTGCTGTACCTGTGCTGTGTATACATGGTGTAGTAGTGTGTGTGAGGGAGTCTGACACTGCCCGTGCTGTACCTGTGCTGTGTATACATGGTGTAGTAGTGTGTGTGAGGGAGAGGCTGGCACTGCCCGTGCTGTACCTGTGCTGTGTATACATGGTGTAGTAGTGTGTGTGAGGGAGGCTGGCACTGCCCGTGCTGTACCTGTGCTGTGTATACATGGTGTAGTAGTGTGTGTGAGGGAGGCTGGCACTGCCCGTGCTGTACCTGTGCTGTGTATACATGGTGTATTAGTGTGTGTGAGGGGGAGGCTGGCACTGCCCGTGCTGTACCTGTGCTGTGTATACATTGTGTAGTAGTGTGTGTGAGGGGGAGGCTGGCACTGCCGCTGCCTGCGCTGTACCTGTGCTGTGTATACATGGTGTAGTAGTGTGTGTGAGGGGGGTGCTGGCACTGCCGCTGCCCGCGCTGTACCTGTGCTGTGTATACATGGTGTAGTAGTGTGTGAGGGGGAGGCTGCCGCTGCCCGCGCTGTACCTGTGCTGTGTATACATGGTGTAGTAGTGTGTGTGAGGGGGAGGCTGGCACTGCCGCTGCCCGTGCTGTACTTGTGCTGTGTATACATGGTATAGTAGTGTGTGTGAGGGGGAGGCTGGCACTGCCGCTGCCCGTGCTGTACCTGTGCTGTGTATACATGGTATAGTAGTGTGTGAGGGGGAGGCTGGCACTGCCCGTGCTGTACCTGTGCTGTGTATACATTGTGTAGTAGTGTGTGTGAGGGGGAGGCTGGCACTGCCGCTGCCCGCGCTGTACCTGTGCTGTGTATACATGGTGTAGTAGTGTGTGTGAGGGGGAGGCTGGCACTGCCCGCGCTGTACCTGTGCTGTGTATACATGGTGTAGTAGTGTGTGTGAGGGGGGTGCTGGCACTGCCACTGCCCACGCTGTACCTGTGCTGTGAATACATGGTGTAGTAGTGTGTGTGAGGGGGGTGCTGGCACTGCCGCTGCCCGCACTGTACCTGTGCTGTGTATACATGGTGTAGTAGTGTGTGTGAGGGGGAGGCTGGCACTGCCCGCGCTGTACCTGTGCTGTGTATACATGGTGTAGTAGTGTGTGTGAGGGGGAGGCTGGCACTGCCGCTGCCCACGCTGTACCTGTGCTGTGTATACATGGTGTAGTAGTGCGTGTGAGGGGGAGGCTGGCACTGCTGCTGCCCGCGCTGTACCTGTGCTGTGAATACATGGTGTAGTAGTGTGTGTGAGGGGGGTGCTGGCACTGCCGCTGCCCACGCTGTACCTGTGCTGTGTATACATGGTGTAGTAGTGCGTGAGGGGGAGGCTGGCACTGCCCGCGCTGTACCTGTGCTGTGTATACATTGTGTAGTAGTGTGTGTGAGGGGGAGGCTGGCACTGCCGCTGCCCGCGCTGTACCTGTGCTGTGTATACATGGTGTAGTAGTGTGTGTGAGGGGGGTGCTGGCACTGCCGCTGCCCACGCTGTACCTGTGCTGTGTATACATGGTGTAGTAGTGTGTGTGAGGGGGGTGCTGGCACTGCCGTTGCCCACGCTGTACCTGTGCTGTGTATACATGGTGTAGTAGTGCGTGAGGGGGAGGCTGGCACTGCCCGTGCTGTACCTGTGCTGTGTATACATGGTGTAGTAGTGTGTGAGGGGAAGGCTGGCACTACCGTTGCCCGCGCTGTGCCTGTGCAGTGTATACATGGTGTAGTAGTGTGTGTGTGAGGGGGAGGCTGGCACTGCCCGCGCTGTACCTGTGCTGTGTATACATGGTGTAGTAGTTTGTGTGAGGGGGAGGCTGGCACTGCCACTGCCCGTGCTGGACCTGTGCTGTGTATACAATGTGTAGTAGTGTGTGTGAGGGGGAGGCTGGCACTGCCGCTGCCCGTGCTGTACCTGTGCTGTGTATACATGGTGTAGTAGTGTGTGTGAAGGGGAGGCTGGCACTGCCCGCGCTGTACCTGTGCTGTGTATACATGATGTAGTAGTGTGTGTGAGGGGGAGGCTGGCACTGCCGCTGCCCGCGCTGTACCTGTGCTGTGTTAACATGGTGTAGTAGTGTGTGTGAGGGGGAGGCTGGCACTGCCGCTGCCCGCGCTGTACCTGTGCTGTGTATACATGGTGTAGTAGTGTGTGTGAGGGGGAGGCTGGCACTGCCCGCGCTGTACCTGTGCTGTGTATACATGATGTAGTAGTGTGTGTGAGGGGGAGGCTGGCACTGCCGCTGCCTGCGCTGTACCTGTGCTGTGTATACATGGTGTAGTAGTGTGTGAGGGGGAGGCTGGCACTGCCCGCGCTGTACCTGTGCTGTGTATACATGGTGTAGTAGTGTGTGTGAGGGGGAGGCTGGAACTGCCGCTGCCCGCGCTGTACCTGTGCTGTGTATACATGGTGTAGTAGTGTGTGTGAGGGGGAGGCTGGCACTGCCGCTGCCCGCGCTGTACCTGTGCTGTGCATACATGGTGTAGTAGTGTGTGTCAGGGGGAGGCTGGCACTGCTGCTGCCCGCGCTGTACCTGTGCTGTGTATACATGGTGTAGTAGTGTGTGTGAGGGGGAGGCTGGCACTGCTGCTGCCCGCGCTGTACCTGTGCTGTGTATACATGGTGTAGTAGTGTGTGTGAGGGGCAGGCTAGTACTGCCGCTGCCTGCGCTGTACCTGTGCTGTGTATACATGGTGTAGTAGTGTGTGTGAGGGAGGCTGGCACTGCCGCTGTGTATACATGGTGTAGTAGTGTGTGGGAGGGGGAGCCTGGCATTGCCGCTGTGTATACATGGTGTATTAGTGTGTGTGAGGGGAATCTTTTTTTTAAATACAAAATACAAATATTTACAAATACACACAATACTTACAGAATAGCATCCAGAAAATGACATAAACAATACATTTATCTTACAGAGATTCCCTTTTCAAAGATATCTAAATGCATCTCTCCAACCTCTCAGATTCCCCCTGCTATATACACTTTACTGATAGATAAATAAATCAAAGTAATCTGGCAAGTTTCCTGCAAAAAGAAAATCTAATTCTTAATGTCCTTTAGAATAGAAAAGACTTGAGTCTGTGGGGTTCATGCAGTAAGCGGCGAAAAGGCACTTCTCCGCCAAAAAAGCCTATCCGTATTCAGAAAGGGGCCAGAAAGTGGCGAGATTAAAAAAAAAAACGCCAGTTTTGATGGCGGTTTTTTTTTTTTCGCCGGTGGCGGGGCGAGAAGGCACTTTTTGGCAAAAAATCCAACATTTTCAGCCACCCTGTATTCTAGTACAGGCGAGTAGCTAAGCGGAGCTATTCGCCTCTCTAGAATACCGTTTCGCTGGCGGATCAGCCACGCAAGAAAAAGTTGGCAAGTTGCTGCTCAGAGGCAGCTGATGAGTGGCGGATCGGCACTTAGAAAAAATTCAGGCCTTTTTCCTGGCTGAGATTGATGCCGGGGGTCTCCGGAGCTGATACCATTAATATCAGCACCGGACCCCCCCGGCATGCATCCGAGGCAGGAAAAATGCATTTAAAGCCCACTTCATTACCTTAGCGGCTAACCGCTAAGGCAATGAGGGGGTTAAAGAGCCGTGCCAGGTTTATTGTGGGTAGCGGGTGTGGGTGAAGGGGGTATTTGGCCCTTGTTGTTTGTTTAGGGCTTGCGGGGGGGTTGCGGGTGCACTTAACCCCTTCACGACCGTAGCAGTTAATACCGCTACGGTCATGAAGGGGTTAAGGCCTCCCGCTACCCACCCGCAAGCCCTAAACAAACACCGTTGGGGCTAATACCCCCTTCACCCACCCCCACTACCCACAATAAGAAAAAATACACACACCAGCCCCACACTAACTAAATAAATATATATATATATATTAAATAATATATATATATATATACATGACCCCAACAACACCTATACCCCCCTAACATACAGTATAGTAATGGGCACAATGACTATTATCCACAAATGGATAATTGTGCAGTTGTCCATTTAAAATACATACACAACAATAAAGACATTAAATACATATAGCACTCACCCATGTGCGGCTGCCACGATGAAGGCCATCCTCATCTTCATCCTGCCCATGCCCCATCCGCTTCTGCAAAACAGACACAAGAATTAAAACATCCAATGTAATGTCCCCTAACCCCTTAATCACCATAGCGGTTATTAACCGCTACAGTCATTAAGAGGTTAAGCCACCATCACCCACATACCCTCCCCCACTAACCCCCCCAACCACCCTCACCCACTACCCACAGGGGAGTCCTACCAATTACCCTTGGGGCCAATTCCCCCTCCCCCAGCACATACAGTACAATAATGTGCCAAATAACTATTATCCACATAGGGATAATACATTATTTGGCCATTATTAAACACATTCAATACCGTAATAAAATAAAGAAATTTGTACTAACCTCATCAATAATAAGGCTCCGTCACCAGCATCATCCTTGGGGTCCGTTGCCAAAATAATAAATAGCCAATACATCTCAATTACATTAACATACCAATGAACCCCTTAATCACCTTATCGGGTACTAACCTCAAAGGTAATTAAGGGGTGAAGCCATCCTGCAATGGCAACACCACTTATGCATAACATCCTCAATGAATTAAAAACCAATTTCCTACACAAATCTCAAGTAATCATTCAATCTGAAGCCTCAAATGCCACTTAAAACATTGCTTTTACAGTGTATACATGTAGCATAACATGTAAACTACATGTACACGCTGCAAATCAATGTTAACAATACAGTAATCCAACTCAAATAGCCTGACATCACAAGAACTATATTATGTCAGCAAATAAAGTCACCATCAATGAATTAACAGACATGAATTACATCCCTAAACAATTAAAATACCATCCATACCAATTACACAATTAACTATAGCTATCGTAACAGAGAACAACTTCAAAACATACAAAAAAGGACACCAACAATTACAATATACTATAGCAAGCCTTTATAACCTACAGTACAGCATAAAGCCCAAAACTTACATCTCTCTAATAATAAAATACATTTAACACACATCTATGCATAGCAGCATAGCCACAATCATTTACAATACAGAAAATCAAGCTTTAAAAACACTATCATTTCTTACCCTGTATGTATATATCTCTCTAGACATACATACATACATACATACAGTGGCAAGAAATGATATGCATAAAAAAAAATGAAGACATGAAAAAGCAACAAAAAACACAGTTACATTAAATACATTTCTTTATTTAACTTACCATTACTTGCCCCCACCGACTCCCGTTGATCAGCTTACTCACGAACCAATCCACGATCAGGAACCCATAAAATAGAAAACCATAAAATAATAAACATTAAAATAATAAAACACGACAATCCAGGGGTCTTCTAGTTGTAATCCATCTTCATCTGTATTCTTCTACCTTCTTCCGGGGTCTTCTTGCCGTCCGGTGCCACGCCCTGGTCTTCTTTCTTCAGAGGAGGTCCTTCCTCCTCGGCGTCTGGCTTCAAAATGAGACGACATAGGCTTTTAAAGGCCTTTGACGTCACATTTTCGTCATATGGTTCCCACGGCCCTGATTGGGCCGTGAAAACCATGTGTTTTGGCCGAAGAAAAAAAAAATGATGACGTCACTTAAAGGCAATGACAGAACAGCCAATCAGAATGGCTTTGCTGCAATTGCCTTTAAGATGACGTCATGAAAAGACACATGGCCGGACTCACATGGCACGGCAGCCAATCAGAGCGTGGGAAGTCTATCCCTACTCTGATTGGTTCAAGTACCATGTGACAGAGGCTTTCAATGACGTCACATCCTTTCTCCCCCAAGCCTCTGTCACATGGTACTTGAACCAATCAGAGTAGGAGGTTTCAATCCATTGCGGAGGGCCACGTCGGTGGATCAGACGGATCCTCATTTCTAACTCGGCCGCACCGAGTACTCGGCAGGTACCTTTCTCACCAGTGCACCGACACACACGGTATAGTGGCAGCGCTGACCACATATAAGGGTGGGGCTATACCCTTGTGGACATTAGGGTGGTTAAGTGCCTGAGGGCCTCAAAAGGTGCTAACCAGTAACCAGTAGTCATTCTAACGTTCAATAGTATAGTGGTTATTTTAGGTTATCCAGTGTGTGTGTGTGTGTGTCTCTTTCCCTTCTCCTTCTGTCTTTCACTCACCACCCCAGTAAATATAAATGTCCATCTCTATCATCTCTATCATCTCTATCTCGTAGGATCTGTTACAGGTGGAGGCGCTGAAGGAAAGTGCACCACACTAGTGTGCGGGAGCAGGGGGTCTCCTGAGCTGAACCGCATTGATTTCAGCCTCCGGGACCCCCTACTACCCGAGATACCAGCCCCGGTATGGGGTGCCGGTATTCCCTCTGCTTTGTTTACATCGAACGGTCACGTGCATGGCGGGGATACCAGCAACCCATAACAGGGCCTGTATCTCGGGAAGTAAGGGGTCCCCTTACCAGAAATCAATGCGGTTCAGCTCCGGAGACCCCCTACTACAATACTGTAATGTTAGAATTTTAATAAAACCCCCGCGATCGCCTTTGAGAGGCGCGCAGTTAGAGTGACTGATTCAGCCTCTCCTACTGCGCGTCTATTACAGAAAGGCAGACACGGGTAGGGTTCACACAGCAGGGACTCCTGCTGTGTTATCCCGAAGGGCCTCGTTAGTCTGCCCCGGCAAACTAGTGAGGTTCTCGGGTATATATCGAAATTCCATTTAGGGATTTGTTCGAATAACGCCACTGCAGACGCAGGCCTGTGCTTCTTATAGTAAACGATAAATTATAACCTTTGTTCCAGGGCAGGGGACTCTCTATCTTTCCTCTGTGCGGTCTGAATCCTGATCCTTGTCCTCTGGGCTGGGCTCAGAGGTGGGTCACTGTGCTTTGTACTGGCCAGCAAAATCCACCAGTCTCCTCACTCCATGGATCTGTCAGGCACTTGCAGGGAACATCTGCAAGCAGCCTCACACTCAAACTCCATCCAGCTCTGAGAATCACAAGATGCCCCCGCCCACCCGCCCGCAGACTCAATGTTTCACGCTCTCACTGGCTTGTCCCAGTCACATGTCCAGAGCATAATTGTTAAGGGGTGTGCCCTGTAGAGCATAACACTTAAAGGGACAACGTCCTGTGCTGCCTGCGGGAATATGCGGTTAAATCGCTGTTACTGAGACATGGTACAATGCAAATCGGAACTGGGACATGATTGCACTATATGTAGGAAGATGAAGGAAGGGTGGAGGCGTTTCCCTTTTTGTGAAGAATAGGAAGGCTGCTTTAGTACAAGGTACTGGAGAAAAGGCTGAGACACTTTGGGGGACCCTTACAACTACAGTAGTGAGGAGGTTGGTCCTTTTGCACTGGGGGGGGAGGTCTGTGGACCTCCAGAACAGGAGGAGAAATTGGATAGGATGTTGGCAGAGGACATTCTTACGATGGCAATAAAAGGAGAGCTAATAATGGGAGACTTCAGTCTGCCAGATGGGGCACGTGTCCGTTGCAGGTTCGGCTAGGGAGATTCTGGGTTCCCGGCAATGTGCCAGGGAGCCCAATATCAAGACTTCAATGCTGGAATTCATACTGCACCGACACACTTTATTCGAGCAAATGCCCAGTTTGTACCTGGCAGATACCTGGAATCCGCCGCTGCTCACCTCTTGCATGCTTCGTTGCGTTTGCCTTCCCAGCCACGGTTCATGCCTGGCTGACGGGCGGCTGATCTGTTAAATGATAATGATCAGGATTTAATAGGCTGCAATACGTCGCGTGTCCACCAGATGGCATAAATTCATGAATTGTAATGCAGTATATATATATACAGTACTGTATATACACAGTGTATATATATATATATATATATATATATATATATATATATATAATATATATATATATATATATATATATATATATATATATATATATATATATATATATATATATATATATAACAACAACCCCTATAAGCCCTAACATACAGTACTCTATATGCACATACATAAATGATACTACTGTATGGGCTCCGGGGGCAAGATGTGTTTGCAGCAGAGAGAGATCCGCTGCTCTCTCTCTGCGCAAACATCCGCACATTAAAAATTATTTGAAATACATTTTTATTGATAGTGTAGATGTGCAGGGGGTCTCCGCAGCTGAACCGCGTTGGTTTTAGGTCTGGGGACCCCGTGCCCCCCGAGATACAGGCCCCTTTAGGGGGTGCCGGTATCCCTCTGCTTGGTTTAAAGGTCCGATCACGTGACCGCGGCCTGTAAACCAAGCAGAGCAGAGGGATACCGGCACCCCCTAAAGGGGCCTGTATCTCGGGGGGCACGGGGTCCCCAGACCTGAAACCTGTGCGCTTCTGCTCTGGAGACCCTCTGCACATGTACAGTATCAATAAAACACATACAATATACAGTATAAATAAACACTCGTTCTTTACCTTAGCGGCTATGCGCTATGGTAAAGAAGCATCATTTCTGTATTTTAATAATATTGTACAGTGAGCAGGGGGTTCCCTGAGCCAGAAATTAATGCTCAGGGACCCCCCCTGCTCCTGCTCAATATTATTAAAAATACAGAAATGCTGCGTCATTACCATAGCGGATAGCCGCTAAGGCAATGAAGGGGTTAACCCACGGTGCCCGCTTTATTGTGTGTAGTGGGTGGGGATGGGTGAGGGGGGGTATTTGGCCCTTGGTGGGAGTTTAGGACTTGCGGGGGGGTTGCGGGTGCACTTAACCCCTTCACGACCGTAGCAGTTAATACCGCTACGGTCATGAAGGGGTTAAGCCCTCCCGCTACCCCCCACAAGCCCTAAACAAGCACCGTTGGGGCTAATACCCCATTCACCCACCCTCCCGCTACCCACAATAAAAAAAATACACACACACAGCAGCCCCACAATTAATAAATAAATCTAAATAAATAAATAAATACATGAAGAGAAATAAATATATACAGTATATATATATACTGGATATATATACAGTATATATATAATAACAATCCCTATACATATACAGTATATACTTTGTATATATATACACTGTATATATATACCAGTATATATATATATATATATATATATATATATATATATATATATATATATATATATATATATATATATATACAGTATACAGTATATATACACACATGATGAACCAATAGTACAAATACATGTAGAATGGTTATCAAAATCATACTGTCCTACAGATAACGCTTCTCTATACAGACAATAATAATAATCCATTTAATAATCCTAACTTATTTTACAATATAAAACATAACATTCCAATCTACACAGTACATTGCATTTACATTGTATAAATGATGCATAAAATCTATGCACCATATACATTCTGCAAATGAATGTTAACAATATAATTGCAAGCTACTCTACCAGTAAATACAAACACTTCCAAACAATTCAACTATTTTAACCAATCAAGTATACAAAAATCAATATATACTGTAAGTACCAACCAGAAAACACAATTTAAAACCAAATCTAACCCTTACAATACCAAGGATTACATCTATCTAATTGTAAAAAACCTTATACATTATACACAGCATTGTTTAAAGCCCCCTCCCCCCTAATGTTTCTGTTAAACAGATTACATTGAAGGGAGAGAGATGTAAAGGCCTAAAGCCCCCTCCCCCCTAATGTTTCTGTTAAACAGATTACATTGAAGGGAGAGAGATGTAAAGGCCTAAAGCCCCCTCCCCCCTAATGTTTCTGTTAAACAGATTACATTGAAGGGAGAGAGATTTTACAGAAACACACATTAGGGGGGAGGGGGCTTTAAACAGATTACATTGAAGGGAGAGAGATGTTTCTGTTACCAGTAAATCTCCCTCCCTGCATTGCTAACCACCCTCACCCCCTACCCACATACCGTTACCCCCCCCCCCCCATCCTGGCCATGGCCCCTCCGCTTCTGCAAAACAGACACAAAAATTAAAACATACAAAGTAATGTCCCCTAACCCCTTAATCACCATAGCGGTTATTAACCGCTACAGTCATGAAGGGGTTAACCCACCCTCACCCACCACTCGGGATGCCTACATACCCTCCCACACTAACCCCCCCCCACCCGTGAGGCCTAACCACCCAGTCAGTACCCACAAGGGAGGCCTACCCACATACCGTTGGGGAAACACCCCACCCCCACCCCAGTACCCACAATAAAAACAGTACAATGACCCACAATAAACAGCATTATATTTATTAAATACATTACCCACCCCCTGTGCCCCCCCATAAATACAAGATTTATTCTTTTACATTCAGGGTCCATAACGCAGCCCCATGCTAGTCCCCGGTGGGCTGGCAGGGCACCTGGACAGACCTACAGTTTACCAGCAGCATTCCACAGGTTCTGGAGGCCTGCTGGTGGATCCTGCCAGCACCATGGCGCCCAGGTGGTCTCCTTGGGTCACCGTGAGCCACAATTGGGTCCCCACGGTAGGCCCAAGGATGTCTGGGAGCCCCGGGTCAAACCCACAGGTGTCTGCGGGGCCTCGGGTGGTTCCCATGGGGGTCTGGGGAACTCACGGGTGCTCACTACGGGTCCGCGGTGCCCCCACAGAAGTGGGACCACACATAATCATCCCCGCACCTACGGGTCGGAGGTGCCCCCACAGAAGTGGGACCACACATCGTCATGCCCGCAGACTACGGGTCGGAGGTGCCCCCACAGAAGTGGGACCACACATCGTCATCCCCGCATGTGTCACCCGTGGAACCACCAGCCTGCTACCCTTTAGGATACCCGAGAATACCCGAGGTGGTCTCCAGAGGTCCCACGCAGAACCACGGAATCAAACCCTGAATGTAAAAAAAATAAACCTGGCCTATACATTCAATACATACACCCTCCCCCCCAACACCTACAGTACAATAATGTGCAAAATAACTATTATCCAGATATGGATAATAGATTAATTGCCCATTATTAAAAACATTAACTAGCATATACAAATAAATAAAGTACTACTGACCTCATCAATACGAAGTGTCCGATGCCAGCGCCTTCCTTCTCTTGCCCACACAATACATAGCCAAAACCAAGGCAATACATTGCAAGTACATTCAGATATCAATTAACCCCTTAAACACCTTATCGGATAATAACCGCAAAGGTAATTAAGGGGTTAAGCCACACAGGCACGATACCCACCCTTCACCCATGAATTTGTACTGTGGCTTCATCATGCAACTATATATATATATATATATATATAT
>NC_134502.1:719549-819549 GCF_040206685.1 Ascaphus truei | reverse complement strand
GGGTAAGAAATGATGTTGTTTTAAAAGCTGGATTGGATGTGTTTTAAATTATTTTGTGTATGCTGCTACAGTATGCTTTATTGTGAGTTTAAAGTATTTTAAAATTAGATAGATGTACTGTACAGTATTCCTTGGTATTGTATTGTGTGTTTGAGGAAGGTCAGGGATAGGCTTGGTTTGTAAAGGTTGTATTTTTGTCGGTACATATATTTTTTCAAAGGCTTAATTGTTCTGCTCTAGGCGTGAATTTGTTAATGGTTTTATTGTTCGGGATCTAGTGTGAATTGTTTAGGGATGTAAATAATGATTGCTAATTGAGTTTTGTTTACTTTGTTGATTAATTTGCAGAATGTATATGGTGCATAGATATTTAGGCATCATTTATATTGGAATGTAAGTTGTTTAAATGGCTTTTCAGAGGTTTAGTGATGATTTACAGTAGATTGAGAGATCAGTTATGAATATTAAAGGAAATTGATTTTAATTTAGTGTGTATGTATGGAGAAGTGTTTGGTTGTAGGACAGTGCTTTTGATAACCCTTCTACATTTATTTGTACTGTATATTGGTTTATCATGGGTGTGTATATAACGTGTGTGTATATATATATATATATATATATATATATATATATATATATATACTGTATATATATATCTCTCTCTCTCTTTCTCTCTGTCTCTCTGTGTATATATATATACAGTATATATATATAGTTGCATGATGAAGCCACAGTACAAATTCATGGGTGAGGGTGGGTATCGGGCCTGTGTGGCTTAACCCCTTAATCACCTTTGCGGTTATTATCTGATAAGGTGTTTAAGGGGTTAATTGATATCTGAATGTAATTGCAATGTATTGGCTTTTGATTTTTGTTTACTTGGTTGTAGGGCAGTATGCTTTTGATAACCCTTCTACATTTATTTGTACTGTATATTGGTTTATCATGGGTGTGTATATAACGTGTGTGTATATATATATATATATATACAGTATATATATATATATATATATATATATATATATATATATATATATACTGTATATATCTCTCTCTCTGTATATATATACAGTATATATATATATATATAGTTGCATGATGAAGCCACAGTACAAATTCATGGGTGAAGGGTGGGTATCGTGCCTGTGTGGCTTAACCCCTTAATTACCTTTGCGGTTATTATCCGATAAGGTGTTTAAGGGGTTAATTGATATCTGAATGTACTTGCAATGTATTGCCTTGGTTTTGGCTATGTATTGTGTGGGCAAGAGAAGGAAGGCGCTGGCATCGGACACTTCGTATTGATGAGGTCAGTAGTACTTTATTTATTTGTATATGCTAGTTAATGTTTTTAATAATGGGCAATTAATCTATTATCCATATCTGGATAATAGTTATTTTGCACATTATTGTACTGTAGGTGTTGGGGGGGAGGGTGTATGTATTGAATGTATAGGCCAGGTTTATTTTTTTTACATTCAGGGTTTGATTCCGTGGTTTTGCGTGGGGCCTATGGAGACCACCTGTGGGTATCCTAAAGGGTAGCAGGCTGGTGGTTCCACGGGTGACACATGCGGGGATGACGATGTGTGGTCCCACTTCTGTGGGGGCACCTCCGACCCGTAGTCTGCGGGCATGACGATGTGTGGTCCCACTTCTGTGGGGGCACCTCCGACCCGTAGGTGCGGGGATGATGTGTGGTCCCACTTCTGTGGGGGCACCGCGGACCCGTAGTGAGCACCCGTGAGTTCCCCAGACCCCCATGGGAACCACCCGAGGCCCCGCAGACACCTGTGGGTTTGACCCGGGGCTCCCAGACATCCTTGGGCCTACCGTGGGGACCCAATTGTGGCTCACGGTGACCCAAGGAGACCACCTGGGCGCCATGGTGCTGGCAGGATCCACCAGCAGGCCTCCAGAACCTGTGGAATGCTGCTGGTAAACTGTAGGTCTGTCCAGGTGCCCTGCCAGCCCACCGGGGACTAGCGTGGGGCTGCGTTATGGACCCTGAATGTAAAAGAATAAATCTTGTATTTATGGGGGGGCACAGGGGGTGGGTAATGTATTTAATAAATATAATGCTGTTTATTGTGGGTCATTGTACTGTTTTTATTGTGGGTACTGGGGTGGGGGTGGGGTGTTTCCCCAACGGTATGTGGGTAGGCCTCCCTTGTGGGTACTGACTGGGTGGTTAGGCCTCACGGGTGGGGGGGGGTTAGTGTGGGAGGGTATGTAGGCATCCCGAGTGGTGGGTGAGGGTGGGTTAACCCCTTCATGACTGTAGCGGTTAATAACCGCTATGGTGATTAAGGGGTTAGGGGACATTACTTTGTATGTTTTAATTTTTGTGTCTGTTTTGCAGAAGCGGAGGGGCCATGGCCAGGATGGGGGGGGGGGTAACGGTATGTGGGTAGGGGGTGAGGGTGGTTAGCAATGCAGGGAGGGAGATTTACTGGTAACAGAAACATCTCTCTCCCTTCAATGTAATCTGTTTAAAGCCCCCTCCCCCCTAATTTGTGTTTCTGTAAAATCTCTCTCCCTTCAATGTAATCTGTTTAACAGAAACATTAGGGGGGAGGGGGCTTTAGGCCTTTACATCTCTCTCCCTTCAATGTAATCTGTTTAACAGAAACATTAGGGGGGAAGGGGCTTTAGGCCTTTACATCTCTCTCCCTTCAATGTACTGTAATCTGTTTAACAGAAACATTAGGGGGGAGGGGGCTTTAAACAATGCTGTGTATAATGTATAAGGTTTTTTACAATTAGATAGATGTAATCCTTGGTATTGTAAGGGTTAGATTTGGTTTTAAATTGTGTTTTCTGGTTGGTACTTACAGTATATATTGATTTTTGTATACTTGATTGGTTAAAATAGTTGAATTGTTTGGAAGTGTTTGTATTTACTGGTAGAGTAGCTTGCAATTATATTGTTAACATTCATTTGCAGAATGTATATGGTGCATAGATTTTATGCATCATTTATACAATGTAAATGCAATGTACTGTGTGGATTGGAATGTTATGTTTTATATTGTAAAATAAGTTAGGATTATTAAATGGATTATTATTATTGTCTGTATAGAGAAGCGTTCTCTGTAGGACAGTATGATTTTGATAACCATTCTACATGTATTTGTACTATTGGTTCATCATGTGTGTATATATACTGTATACTGTATATATATATATATATATATATATATATGTATATGTATATGTATATGTATATGTATATGTATATGTATATGTATATGTATATGTATATGTATATGTATATGTATATGTATATATATATATATATATATATATATATATATATATATATATATATATATATATATATACTGGTATATATATACAGTGTATATATATACAAAGTATATACTGTATATGTATAGGGATTGTTATTATATATATATACTGTATATATATCCAGTATATATATACAGTATATATTTATTTCTCTTCATGTATTTATTTATTTATTTAGATTTATTTATTAATTGTGGGGCTGCTGTGTGTGTGTATTTTTTTTTTTGTGGGTAGCGGGAGGGTGGGTGAATGGGGTATTAGCCCCAACAGTGCTTGTTTAGGGCTTGCGGGGGGTAGTGGGAGGGCTTAACCCCTTCATGACCGTAGCGGTATTAACTGCTACGGTCGTGAAGGGGTTAAGTGTACCCGCAACCCCCCCGCAAGTCCTAAACTCCCACCAAGGGCCAAATACCCCCCCTCACCCATCCCCACCCACTACACACAATAAAGCGGGCACGGTGGGTTAACCCCTTCATTGCCTTAGCGGCTATCCGCTATGGTAATGACGCAGCATTTCTGTATTTTTAATAATATTGAGCAGGAGCAGGGGGGGTCCCTGAGCATTAATTTCTGGCTCAGGGAACCCCCTGCTCACTGTACAATATTATTAAAATACAGAAATGATGCTTCTTTACCATAGCGCATAGCCGCTAAGGTAAAGAACGAGTGTTTATTTATACTGTATATTGTATGTGTTTTATTGATACTGTACATGTGCAGAGGGTCTCCAGAGCAGAAGCGCACAGGTTTCAGGTCTGGGGACCCCGTGCCCCCCGAGATACAGGCCCCTTTAGGGGGTGCCGGTATCCCTCTGCTCTGCTTGGTTTACAGGCCGCGGTCACATGATCGGACCTTTAAACCAAGCAGAGGGATACCGGCACCCCCTAAAGGGGCCTGTATCTCGGGGGCACGGGGTCCCCAGACCTAAAACCAACGCGGTTCAGCTCCGGAGACCCCCTGCACATCTACACTATCAATAAAAATGTATTTCAAATAATTTTTAATGTGCGGATGTTTGCGCAGAGAGAGAGCAGCGGATCTCTCTCTGCTGCAAACACATCACGCCCCCGCCGCCCAGTATGTATATGCATACAGTATACAGTACTGTATGTGTACAGTACTGTATGTTAGGGCTTATAGGGGTTGTTGTTATACAGTATATATATATATATACAGTATATATACTGCATTACAATTCATTATAGGGGACGGCTTCACAGAGAACAGCTCGCAAGCGCCACCATGTGTATTTTCACGGCATTGCAGTATTTCAGCAAGCCGGAATAAAAAGCTTAAATCCCTGCCGGAAAAGAACGCAATGCACTCTGGCAGAAAACGATCAGAAACCTGAATACACCCGAGTATACCCGAATTCGCGGGACTAGCCGAGCTCGAATAAAGTGTGTCGCCAGTGTACTTGCCTATTGTATTGTATTGTATGTCTTTATTTATATAGCGCCATTAATGTACATAGCGCTTCACAGTAGTAATACATGTGGTAATCAAATAAATAACAGATAATATAAATAACAGATCATGGGAATAAGTGCTTTAGACATAAAAGTAACATTTCGGAAGAGGAGTCCCTGCCCCGAGGAGCTTACAGTCTAATTGGTAGGTAGGGAGAACGTACAGAGACAGTAGGAGGGAGTTCTGGTAAGTGCGTCTGCAGGGGGCCAAGCTTTATGTATCGTGTTCAGAATATCCACAGTGCTATTCATATGCTTCGTTAAGCAAGTGTGTCTTAAGGTGGGTCTTAAAGGTGGATAGAGAGGGTGCTAGTCGGGTACTGAGGGGAAGGGCATTCCAGAGGTGTGGGGCAGTCAGTGAAAAAGGTTTAAGGCGGGAGAGGGCTTTAGATACAAAGAGGGTAGAAAGAAGACATCCTTGAGAAGAACGCAAGAGTCTGGATGGTGCATAACGAGAAATTAGGGATGAGATGTAAGGAGGGGCAGAAGAATGTAAAGCTTTAAAAGTGAGGAGAAGAATGGAGTGTGAGATGCGGGATTTGATCGGAAGCCAGGAGAGGGATTTCATGAGGGGAGATGCTGAGACAGATCTAGGAAAGAGTAGAGTGATTCTGGCAGCAGCATTTAGGATAGATTGTAGGGGAGACAGGTGAGAGGCAGGAAGGCCGGACAGCAGGAGGTTACAGTAATCAAGACGGGAGAGAATGAGGGCATGAGTCAGAGTTTTAGCAGTCGAGCAACAGAGGAAAGGGCGTATCTTTGTTATATTGCGGAGGAAAAAGCGACAAGTTTTAGAAATGTTTTGAATGTGAGGGGCGAATGTGAGAGAGGAGTCGAGTGTGACCCCTAGGCAGCGTGCTTGGGCTACTGGGTGAATGATCGTAGTTCCAACAGTAATGTGGAAGGAGGTAGTAGGGCCAGGTTTGGGAGGAAGTATGAGGAGCTCTGTTTTAGCCATGTTGAGTTTAAGGCAGCGGAGGGCCATCCAGGATGATATAGCAGAGAGACATTCAGAAACTTTGGTTTGTACAGCAGGTGTAAGATCAGGTGTTGAAAAGTATATTTGTGTGTCGTCGGCATAGAGGTGATAATTAAACCCAAAAGATGTTATTAGGTCATCTAGAGAGAGTGTGTACAGAGAAAAGAGAAGGGGTCCCAGGACAGAGCCCTGGGGTACCCCCACAGAGAGATCAATAGAGGAGGAGGAGGTGTTAGCAGAAGAGACACTGAAAGTACGATGGGAGAGGTAGGATGAGATCCAGGATATAGCTTTGTTCCGAATACCTAGAGTATGGAGAATGTGGAGGAGAAGAGGGTGGTCCACTGTGTCAAATGCTGCAGAGAGGTCGAGTAATATGAGCAGAGTGTAATGACCTCTGTCTTTGGCAGCATGGAGGTCGTCAGTTATTTTAGTGAGGGCTGTTTCGGTGGAGTGAGCAGTGCGGAAGCCAGATTTTAGAGGGTCTAGGAGAGAATAGGTGTTGAGAAAATGGAGCAAGCGAGAGAATACAAGACGTTCAAGGAGTTTAGAGGCAAAAGGCAGGAGGGAGACAGGTAGATAGTTAGAAAGACAGGTAGGGTCAAGCTTGCTGT
Source organism: Ascaphus truei (assembly GCF_040206685.1). Classification (NCBI taxonomy): domain Eukaryota; kingdom Metazoa; phylum Chordata; class Amphibia; order Anura; family Ascaphidae; genus Ascaphus; species Ascaphus truei. The sequence goes on along the minus strand of NC_134502.1, from coordinate 813,175 downwards.
TTTTGAGTAATGGTATGACTGTTGCATGTTTGAAGGAGGATGGAAAGGTTCCAGAGCAGAGGGAGGAGTTAAAAATGTGTGTGAGCGTAGGGATTATAGTAGGAGCTAGAGGTTTTAGGAGATGGGAGGGAATGGGGTCAAGAGGGCAAGTGGTAGAGGGAGAAGAGGCGATCAACAGCGACACATCCTCCTCTGAGACAGTGGAAAAAAGTCAAGGAAGGCAGGAGGAGAGTTAGGAAGAGGTGTAGGATGGGAGGAAGAAACAGAGGGGATGTTCTGCCGTATGGATTCCACCTTTTTGGGGACAGAGTATCAGTACTGTGATTATGGGGGGAGTAGTGTGGATTCGATGATGAGTCTTGCCACACAAGGAAGAGATTGTTTGGCTGGCTGGAGCTGTTTGGGGGGGGGGGGGTGGAGGTCCATGAGCCATGGGAATAACCAAACCTTTTGTGTCAGGCTTTTTGGTACAAGGAGAAGAAATCTGAAATGGTTCTCCTAGGAGATGGCTATAAAGACAGAATTTAGAACATTTTAAACAGAGGGAGGAGAATAGAGAACGATTTCAGGAGTGGCCAACTCCAGTCCTCAAGGGCCACCAACAGGCCAGGTTAATGCTATCCCTGCTTCAGCACAGGTGGCCCAGTCAATGACTGAGCCACTAAAACTATTATTTCATAAGCCTATGATAGAAATAACATTAACCTGTTTGATACCTTTGGTTACCAAGGTATACCACAGGCACCAAAGGGGTTAATAAATAAAATAAAAAAACACTACCCCTTGTCCACCTTAGTAGCGGGTAAAAATGGACCTGAAGGTGGTTGAATGGGTTAGATATTGGTGGTAGGTGACAGTGGTGGGAAATAAAATATACGCAGAGGTTTTTGACAGATCTGTGGAGCGACGTAGGGAGATATTTCCTCCTCATGAGATGCCAGATTGGTAAGGTGTGTGTGTGTCTAACCTGTGCTGTCTCTTACAGGGCATACGCTGGACTGCTATAAGTGTGACTTTGGGACCTGTTTGTTGCCCTCAAAAACAAGCTGTGGATTGTTAGAGGTGTGTGCAACGGAGACCGCAACGGCTGGTGAGTTATATAGTGTATGACCTCTCCTCTACACCAACATTCAGCTTCTCTTAAACCCTCCTTTGCAACTCTAGGATATACAGGGCCTGGCACCTGCTAGAACTGGCACAGGGGGATATACAGAGCCTGCCACCTCTAGGGCTGGCATAGGGGGATATACAGAGCCTGGCACCTCTAAGGCTGGCACAGGTGGATATACAGAGCCTGGCACCTGCTAGAACTGGTACAGGGGGATATACAGAGCCTGCCACCTCTACGGCTGGCATAGGGGGATATACAGAGCCTGGCACCTCTAGGGCTGGCACAGGGGGATATACAGAGCCTGGCACCTCTAGGGCTGGCATAGGGGGATATACAGAGCCTGGCACCTCTAGGGCTGGCACATGGGGGTATACGGAGCATGGCACCTATAGGGCTGGCTCAGGGGGGGGAATAAATACAGAGCATGGCACTTATAGGGCTGGTACAGCGATATATACAGAGCCTGTCACTGCTAGGACTGGCACAGGGGGATTAATAGAGAGCCTGGAATCTCTGGGACTGGCACAGGGGGATTAATAGAGCCTGGAACCTCTAGGACTTCATTAGATTGCAACCTCTTGTGTCTCTACAGCTGGCTTTCTTAATTTTAAGAAGAAGAGCTGCATGAATCCCTCGAATTGTTTGTCAGAGTCCTCTACAACATACGCTGGTGTGACCGTGAAAACCTCCGCTTCCTGCTGCCTTACCGACCTCTGCAACTCCGCGGCCATCCCCAGGATGTCCTTGGTCACCGGGATAGCGGCGCTGGTGGCCCTGTGGCTGGCCAAGCTGTCCTGAGCCCCCGCAGAGCATCGCGACAGAAATGGATGGAATGGCCGACCTCTTCCCAGCACCAATCCTACTGTCCTCCTCCCCTACTGAACGTCAGCCCACCCTTCCTCCCCCACAAAGTATCTCTCCCCCATACAGTCTCTCCCCCATACAGTCTCTCCCCCATACAGTCTCTCCTCCTTACGTACCTTAGTACCCTTTTTTTTTAAATGAGATTTTAATTCTCTGTATACATTAAAACATTTTTAACGATTTATTCCTGGCTCCCGATTTTCGTTCTCGTGTTACGGGTAGGTACTGCTATCTCCATCAATCTGTTTTGGCTGATTTTTATTTTCCCAGTGTTAATAGCTGGGACACAAATAGGGAGTCCCATAGTTCTTTTTAACTACGTTATTGTCATCATGTCACTTTGTTCCTACATGGGACTGACCATTTAACCCATTAAACACGTCCCACACGACTTCAGGGAGGTAGAGCTGCAAGATAGCTACGTTTCTCTAGATGACTTCCCTCCGTTGGCTGGAATCCTTCTTCCTCCTGTACCAGGATGAAGCTGGGAGTCCATGCGGATATTACCAAATTCTGTGCGAGCTGCCCAGAGTGCCAACTGACCCGCCAGAAGAATCAGCGACAGTCCCTTTTATTTCCCATGTGAGAGGGCGGAAATAGATCTGGTAGGTCTTCTAGAGCCCTTAGTGAAGGGACATATAAATGTATCCCGGTTATAAGCCACCTGATAGCTGGAGGCCTTTTCCCCCCTTGGGACCACCATGACACAGAATGTGGCTTATATGTTAGTAGAGTTCTCTAGGGTAGGGCTTCTCAAAGTGATCTTGATGGTCAAGGAACCAACTTCATGTCCAAACTGATGCAAAACATATTTGACCTTTTACACTTGACCGGGGAGTGGTGGAAGTCGTTTCTGCATGAATACAACTGCCCATCGCATATGTGACTTTAAGATATACATCCATACTATTCCTAGCGCCTGTGGAAGCACGGTAGACCATCATTACCTAGCTATATTGGGGAGATGTGCTTACCACCATATCATAATGGCATTGGGACGGGCTGTTCTCATGACACTGCTCCTCTACGAAACACCTGACCAAACCCACACTGTCTAACTCCTACAGAAGGGATCGACCACCCGGAGTCCCACGTCCAACATTGATTTCCCCAACACGGGGGCTCTCTAGCCAGGGGCAATATTGTATTGTGCTACACGTAAAGAGAACCTGCACTGCTGTAAATTAACCTGTGAGGTGCTGACTGGATGGAGACGTGATAGTATCAATTGGAGAAAAAGAACCCAGTCTTATAGCACTCATTCACAACAAAGTGTATAGTGATAAATTTAAAATACTTTATTAATAACTATGAATAAAAAATAGGGTGTTAAAACGTAATTAAATACTGTGTAGAACAGCACGTGACTGTATCCTTAAGTAACCCACCCTGGTATAGGTGGGTTGATATGGTATGATCTCTGATTGGTACTAGAGATCAGATGCTATGAATTATAGCCTCCTAAAATATAGGAACGGAGCCAAAGAGAGCCCACCGGATTGACTGTCTCTAATAGAGTGTATCTAGACGTATAGTGCACTCTAAAAAGATACACTCATAGTAATATGGCATGTACTGCGCTTAGTTAGACCTATAAATGTCTCCCCCCACCCCCCCCCCCCCCCAATTAGAGATTGCACTGGTTTCTGTGTAAGTTCCTATATTTTAGGAGGCTATAATTCATAGCATCTGATCTCTAGTACCAATCAGGGATCATACCATATCCACCCACCTATACCAGGGTGGGTTACTTAAGGATACAGTCACGTGCTGTTCTATACAGTATTTAATTACGTTTTAACACCCTATTTTTTATTCATAGTTATTAATAAAGTATTTTAAATTTATCACTATACACTTTGTTGGGAATGAGTGCTATAAGACTGGGTTCTTTTTCTCCAATTGATGCAATATTGTATTGAACATCCATATGTGAGGAGCATGTCACCCTATCAACGGTTTGGTGGGTAAGGTTATTAGTACGAAATAGTTTCTTCCGTCGGGGAGAAGCTGGCTGGGCACTGCATACACTAGAGTGCCAAGGAGAGACTGATGCCGCTGGGTCACTAAAAGGTCATCTTTATTGAAGTCTGCAAACCATGTAACACCGCCACAAGAAGCTCGAGGAGGACGCTCCGACGCGTTTCTTGCGTGGGGCACTTTGTCAAAGAGTAGCGTTCTCCTGGATTGTCCCGGCATTTGTACTAATTGTCTGCCCGATGCCCCGCCCCCCCATGTGTGACCCTTTGGATCTCCCGCGATACGTGATCTCTGGAGTCCACTGGGGACGCTAAGGATAAGGTAACGCCCGCAGTGTCACAATAACGAAGTGCCAGGACGCGTATAGTAATTACATCAACCAACACATATCCTCAAAGAGATTAAGCCAAGCTGTATGTAACTCATAGAAACATATACAAACAATGTGAACAACCAGTCATAATAAAAATTACAATCCCCTTACAAATGAGGAGTTGTATATAAAGTGACAGGTAGAAAGAGAAACATCCTAAATATAAAAATGTACAGACGAGACAACGAGTATTCTAAGGCTTGCCTTAAACTTGCCCGGTTACGTGCTGGGTACGTGCTGGGTGTAACCTGGCTAGTAAGGCAGAGGGAGTGGCTCAGTGAGTAAAGACACTGACTGGCACTGAGTGTGAAGCCTCAGTCAATTCCCGGTGTCGGCTCCTTGTGACCTTGGGCAAGTCACTGTATCTCCCTGTGCCTCAGGCACCAAAAACATAGATTGTAAGCTCCACGGGGCAGGGACGGTGTCTGCCAAATGTCTCTGTAAAGAGCTACGTAAAAACTAGCAGCGCTATACAAGAACATGCTATTATTATATTATTATTAGTTTAAGGCAAGTTTAATTAATTTCTGCATTGACTACTGACCCATCGGATTAACACAGCAGGGGTCGCTGGCAGTCCCATTCAGTTACTGCCAGGGACCCCCGCTGTTAATCTGATGGGCCATTAGTCAATGCAGAAAGGCCTTAAACTAGACCCAGCATGTACCTGGGTCTTTTTGGCGATTGCCACTGGTTTGTGTTAGAGTAACCGTCGGCACTACAGTATAAGGCAAATATGTGTATATATCATAAAAAGCCAAATGGAACTACTTGCTGATCATAGCCTAATAATGATTAATAGATAATTATTGTATCTTTAAATCTACTCTAAATAATCGATGTATAATTTGTAATCTAAGCCTGGAACATAATGCCCGAAATCAATGTGATAAGACTTAATGACAAGTAAAATGAATTGATATAATTGTATTTACAGCTACAAACCCGTGATAGTTCATAAATATAGGTATAGTAATATCACTCTATTATACATAGCTTAAAAAAAGTGATCATAATATGGCTTATAGTGTTGTTGTTATAGTGGAAATATTACTTTCTAATTAGTGTTAACCTAGTTGGACACTAGAGGTCGCTATAGTAAAGCAAAAGGTCTATAAAGATACAAAGCTGTTACTATGTAATACAATGTAATACAATATATGTATATGTAATATGTAATACAATATATGCCAAAACTGTAATACAGATGTTAATATGAAACCAACAGTGTTTTTATACAAATGATCTGAAAACTCAAAATGAGACATAAGAAAGATACCTGAATCGCACACATTTATTTATATAGAACTGTGTTCTTTTCAATATATTGTCATTAATATCTAAGAGTTTTTTCCTCTTAGAAAATTCATGTGACACACAATGATGGGACACACCCTGGGGGCGTATAGTTTAACACAAGATAAGAATGAAAATGAGAAAGGAACCCGACTCATGAAATGTTCTGAAAAATAGAATAACCTGAGTAAAGTAATTAGTATATAACCCTAGAAAGATCAATTTTAGTCAAAAAGTCTTTGAATTAATACCGAATGGGAAAGATGTAGATCAGACTATAATAGCAATCGTAGATCGCGTTGATATTGGTCGATCAAACAATACTTAATCGGTCAGAAAATGTTTAATATCCCACTCGGTATTCCTTCCAGATGGAACTAATGTGTTGAGGGTGAATATCCAGAACATCTCACGTTTGTTGAGACTGTTCTGTCTATTCCCCTCCCTCTAAGGCCGCGGGCATGGTCAGCGCTGAGCTGCGCTCACCCGTGTCACTGAGCCCCTACCGTCGCAATGAGAGCGGCTTTAGCAGGGGCTCGCGCAGGCGTGCGGAAGCGTAGCCGACAATCAAAGTTTACTTGACGCGCGCAGGGCCGGTCACGTGAGCGGTTCGCCCAATGAGGGCGGACCAGCTCAGCGACGTCACTGGCCCGCACATAGACACGGCCCCCGGATGGCGCGGGTAGTAAGGCCAGGGCTTAGTATCTATGGTCTCGGCCTAATGGACAATGGAATATATTCCAAAGCACTGAATTTGAAGTTGTCGACAACTTCCATGTGGGCAACTGGAAAAAATGTCTGGAGACGGGTAGATTTTGCGCATCCACAATAGAGAGCGTAGACAACATGGTCAGTGTTACAAGCTATACATTTATTAATTGTATACTTATCTTTAGTTACCTTAGAGGATATGGACTTAATTGATTTGGCACGTCCTCAAACGCTGCAAAAAGCCACATTTGTAGAATCCCCGTAGGTGGTGAAAAACCTTTAGTAAATTTAGAAGGAGTTGTAAATAAACTTGGTGATAAGTAAGTGGAGAGAGTATTAGCTCTCCTATAGGTAAATTTAGGTGGATTACTTACAAAGGGTTTTAAAGCAGTGTCTAGTTTCAAGACATGCCAATGTTTATGTGTTATAGATTTAATGTCATAAGAATGACGACTATATTTTGTAATAAAGGATTATCGATACATTTTTCCATTGCTTTAGTTCCCTTTTTTTATGTACTCTTTACATTTGTATATCATTACTTTTATAGCCTCTTTCTCGGAACCTGTGGGCCAATTCTTTGGACTGCTCAACGAACAATTCGGTATTGGAACAGATTCTCTTTATTCTCAGAGACTGAGCTTTAGGAATCCCTTTTATTGTTGATATTGGATGGCTACTGGTAGCCCTCAAAAGTGTTTCTTGAAGTCTCTATTCGAAATATATTACTTTATATAGAATTGTCTATCTATAAATAACAGCTCGTCCAAATACTTTGTGTGTTGAAAATCAGCAGTATAAGTGAAATGTAAATGGTAAATATTGGTATTCACAGTCTCCACAAATCTCCCCAAAGATTCCATGCCACCATCCCAAATTATAATGAGGTCATCAATGTACCTCCTACAAAACTTAATATTATCTCTATAAGGATTGGTGTCACCGAAAATGTGTGTGCGCTCCCAACAGCCCATGAAGAGGTTGGCGTAAGAGGGAGCGAAAGAAGTGCCCATTGCAGTGCCTCGTCGTTGTAAATAGCGTCACCAGAGACCGCGTATCGCGGGAGATCCAAAGGGTGATGCGTGGGGGCGGGGCGTCGGGCAGCTAATCAGTACAAATGCCGGGACATTCCAGGAGAACGCTACTCTTTGACAAAGTGCCCCACGCAAGAAACGCGTCGGAGCGTCCTCCTCAAGCTTCTTGTGGCGGTGTTACATGGTTTTCAGACTTCAATAAAGATGACCTTTTAGTGACCCAGCGACATCAGTCTCTCCTTGGCACTCTAGTGTATGCAGTGAGCTTCTCCCCGACGGAAGAAACTCTATTTTGCGGTTTTCACTACAGCTGTGGCACGCCTCTCCAGGACAACACATTAGTGTGTACATCTCATTATTTCAATGTACTCACTACTATGATCCAGCTCTAGGGTTTTATAACTACAGGCTACTTTGGGGGTTTTGGTTGATCCCGCTGGAGTTCTCCCCAGACATCCCCATCTCAATAGTGAAAAAGGTGAACAAAGTAAAGGTGCGCAACTACAATACTATAAGTGACGTGATAAATGTGATGTGAAATAAATAGGTGACCTTAAATATAGACAATGAGTGTATCTAGAGAGGTATACAATTGGGTAATATGGTGCTCAAGTATGCAGTCCTATCAGTCCCACAGCCCCCACAGACAGCTGTCCCACAGCCCCCACAGACGTTTCGAAATTAGAGACTTTATTAATTGTAATACTTCCTTCGTGGTCTATGTGATCAATTGTGGCTGTGGGAAAAGATACGTCGGAAGGACAACAAGGTCCCTCAAAATCAGAATGCAAGAACACTTCAGATTAATCAAAAGAGGGGACCTTGCACACCCGGTTTCTAAACATTTTTCTGAATGTAAGAAGGGTGGTATTGAGAACTTTGCATTCTTGGGAATGGAGAGAATTTTACCTAAAGTAAGGGGAGGAGACTTGGTAAAAAGACTAGATTGCAGAGAGTCCTATTGGATCTTCACGCTAAAAACCCGTTTTCCTGATGGAATAAACATTGAATGGAGCATTAATCATTTCTTATAATAAATAAGCTAAGGATGTATTAAGATTATAACATGAGGACTAAACAAAATGGCTCTAGTGTTCCACACTTTATAATTTAATATTTAGACTCTTGTTTAAAATATTGAAGTGCAAATAAACAGGTTACGACTATTGAATTACCTTATGTCAATAAGTTGAGCAACATATTTCTCTTAATAATAATAACAACAGCTTTATTGACTTATGACAATTGTTAAAAGACTCACAAAGGAGAATTGCTTTGTATTCTTTGATTGTTTTTTCTGATTTTTTCTGATTTTTTCTGAGTTTTTTCTGAATTTCTCTAATAATTTTTTGTATTAAGTGTATAGGAAATAACTGAATATATATATATTTTTTTCTTTATAATCCTTCCTCTGTTCTTCTGGAGGGTTGTTTAAATGGTTTTAATATAGGTATAGTATAATTAAAGATATAGATTTATATATTTTTTCAATCATTTGATTAAACTTTTTGTTTTTAATTTGACAATAATTCTGTGTTTTGTATGTATAGGGTACAGTCTGCCTCATAAGTTACATCACTTTAGAATTCTCTATGTGCCATATGTTTGGTGTGTCACTTCCTCCATTGGTGTGGCACATATATGGGTGTCTCCATAGCTTTATGGGGCATTACCATCATTGTTCCCCTTATGGTGGTCGTTTACACCAATTATTTGCCGTCTTTATTAAACTTAGACTTGCTGCGCCACTTATGCGCATGCGCATATATTCAGGACCATAACCGTTCCCTGCATTGGGATCGTGGTCTCTTTTTTTATTATCAGATATAGACTGCGCATGCGCGAACAGTCGTGACTTACCTGGAACGCATCTCGCGAGATTTAGCCCTCCATTGCCCTGCATTGCGTTCCACAGAGCAGGAGTGTTTGGTGGGCGGATGTCTCGATGGCTAAACAGGTAAATAAACGCTTCTGTTGTGGCGCTGGCACAGCTGTGTATTATCAAATCATTATGCAAATTCTGATTAGCATTTTTTGGCGCCAAACGGCAGACTGTCTCTATAAATAGTGTGTAACATACCATGTTTGACTGACTTCTTGATAAAGTGCAATTTTCACTGCACGAAACGCGTAGAAGGTTGCAGCCTTCCACATTTTAATGATTCTACAATAAAGAAGATTTTTGCCAGACCTGCTGTCACCCCCTTCTTGCTGTGCGTTGCATCAACTACTCTGTACAGGTATCTAGAGAGGTACACAGAATAGAATCCCTTTATAGGCGCACCGCAGACCGTTATGGAATAAATGTGGTCAGGGGAAAAAATGTGTTTAGCAAAATAATAAATATTTTAATCAAATTTTGTGATTGTGCAATAAAAATAGCAAATAATAAAGAAACAGTATTTACTATATTAAAAGACACTAGTTATGTCACAGAAGTAGGACCAGAGGAATTATTCTGGGCCCTTCAGCAGGTATAGCTAATGTTAATTCACTGTGGTGCATTAGATGTTAAGCATATCTTTGTAGTACATCAAGGTAAATCAATGTATATCCTGTAGTGGATGTGAGCCACTCAAATGTGACATCTGGTGGTGCTGGAATGTATTACACCCTATGCCTTAAGCTTAGTTCTTTTATGTCTCTCAACTTTAGTGATGTCATAGACAGTGTGTGGTCCCGCGAGCAGATGCACCGCCAGGATCAGCCATGCACCCAGCCACAGCAGACGGAGGGTCCCCAGCTGCTCTGTGTGGCCAGCTGGGTGAGTATTGTGTTGGTGGGGATATAGATATACCCTGATAGTGTGTTGTTACCTCGCTCTGATTATATGTATGGTGTTACGGCACTGATGGGGTTAATGCCCACCATGCATATAGAGATATTGCTCTGTGTGTTTTTAGCTGGTCGCGCAGGCACACTGTTGTTTTAAAGGGGTCTGCGTTTATTTCGGTGAAAATTTGCCGTGTAGCCCCTTGCGCCCCTTGGTTTTTGCCCCGTGGACCCCGTGCATATACACTGAAATATCGGGGAGTACACAAATAGTGTTATTGTGTCCGGCACTCTTCTGAATGTGCCTGCTGGGTATGTATCTAATTACAAAGAGTATGGCTATATTTCAAAGAGTATGGCCATACATTTATATGCTCCGCAGTGTTTCATTCAAATCAATGATTCCTGCAGAGACCCATAATAGCGGGAGGCAGTCCCACAATGTGGTGGCTTATCAGGTCATATTGTTACATGTAGTTACATGTTAAGGGAGTCCGAGGTACATAGAGGCTAGAGTAGGGCAGATATACGGTTAGTGGTCTAAGTGAATGTATATAGGCTAGTAGCACAGCCCTGTTAAACACAGAGCTAACACCTCTTTAACTGGGTGTATCAAGTCAAAGGTCCATATAATGAATTACAAGCTTGTTGTGCAGCGTTGTAGTGAAACAGTGAAAACATAGAGCTATGCTCTTGACTGCTGTAGAAATATTTTAATCAATAAGATATCGGCAGAGACCCGACATGCTGCATGTTTCGTCGCTTACTTGCGGTAGGTCTTACAGTTCTTTAATCTTTAATCTTTAATAAGGATTAAAGAACTGTAAGACCTTTGCGAACCACCTACAATACAGCACTCCCAGAGAACCGGTCCGGTGATTTGCAGATTCGCGGCGAACTCTCGCGATTGCATGACGTCACAGACCAGGAAGTGTTTGAGCAGGACGCCAAACAGCGTGCGCTCTGCTGCTCGATTGCCAGCTGGACCTGTGCAGTAGCGGGCATTGCGCACAATAATCGGGACTGCTGTTTACCAAAAACGTGAGACTGCTTAAGACCTACCCTGAGGCAAGGGGCTGGCACACCAGTGACTGGAGTGGAGAATATCCGGGCCCTACACAGAGGCTGTTTTGGAGTGAGAAGGAGAGAGCCACGAGACATCACGAGCGTCCGTTGGTGTTGGGTAACAATAACCCTGAAATGCTTGTTTATTTTGTTTAAATGTACGCACAATACTTAAATTCTTACCTTGGTTACTAAAATTATCATTTAATGCACCATGAGCGTTGTGCGTTGTGCTTTTTGTATTTTTGTATCCCCATCTCAATGCTTGGTTAGCCCATTCATATTCGAGCATAATAGGATCAAGATCATTATGGATGAACGTAAATTGGATTGTTTACACTTACTTCGATGTGCATTTACCCATCAATGCCTACTCACATGCTTTGTTGAGCTCTGCTATTGGGAGGTTTCCTCAACCTGTCTCTACAAGGTTATTAGTACCGCTAGCTTCTCGTATGCGTTTGTTGCTTTTCCGACATGGTTTGTTAAGTTGTTAGAATGTTGCCCAGTGTTAGTGTCAGTTAATTACTTCTAGTATAAGAGATACTGTATGTCAGTATCAGAGTTGCGAGGCCCTTGGAGGTAATATGGCAACACACAAAAAGACCGGAATAAATTTAAAAAAATCATGTTTAATTCTCACACCAAAGTAATAAAACAGGGGAAACAAAATGGAGTCTGAAACAAACGGCAGAGCTACAGGAAAATGCTATGGTAGCTAGAGAAGGTCAAAGAAGAAGCTGGAGGAAGGGGGCAAGAGGGGCAAATGGAGAACAAGACAGAAACACAATTTGTCTGCAGTGCTACATGCAAAAGCAATAGTAGCAGGGGACAACTAGAGCAGGAGGCAAGAGATGCACGGGGAATACAAGGCAAAGCAAAAGGTACCTGTAAAGTCTGCAGAGCAAGGTGCAAGGTAATGGTAGCCAGGGAAAGACAAAGGGCAGGGGGCAAGTGAAGAGCCAGACTAGCTGTGCTGTGTGGGTCTTATATACCCTAAGCTGGGATGGCCGCTGATTTTAGGGGAGATTCTAGTTATTACCAGCTCTGGGCCTGAACTTGATTCCTCCTATGTGCCCCTACAGGTCTTCGGGGAGTACTGCAGGAGGCAATCTTGACAGTCCTGCTCCTGTTTGATGCCTGAGGCTGCGTCCATAGGACTACAGCCGTGCGGAGGCGCTCGGAGGCTGAGGAAAAGCGGGTGCTTTCCCTGGCTTTGGTCCGCGCGCCGTCCGGGGGCGTGTCGGGGGGGTGGGGGGTGGGATGGGGGGTGGGCCTGTGACGTCACGGAGCTGGTTCGCCCTCATTGGGTGGTGGTTAGGGTAGGGGTTAATTTAAGTGTTTTAGTGTCTAGCAGCTGTACATATCAGACCTAATAAAGCCCAGAGAGTGCATTGGTCTGTTAAAGTGCAGATAGTGGCCAATGTCACACAGCACCCAATAAAAGTCTGCCAGGTAAACCATCCATCGAAGGAATGTGCTTAGTCTGCTGTGGTAAAGATTCCTAGTATCAGCGGGCCAATCTTGGGACAGGTATACCTTTATAGGAAGCAACTGAGATTAAAGTCCTCGTTTAGGCCTCGAGGGCTCAGAGTACCCAGGCTGTGAATCAGTCCTGCTTCCAGTTGCAACAATGCTCTGCTGCGGTTACCTCCTCTTCCAGAGGTCCGAACCTGGGCGATTGGCATGCAGCGCAAGGTGGATAATCCATGCTTCTTCTCTTTGAAGTGCCTGGCCACAGGTTGGTGTGTCAAATCCTCCTTATCTTCAGTGCCGGCCAGTGCCTTCCGGATGGCCGACCGATGGAGGCACAGTCGCTCTTTCAACATCCTCATTGTCTTGCCCACGTAATATAGGCCACACGGGCATGGAATGAAATACACTACATATTTCGATTCACAGTTCATTGTGTCCTTGATCTTTAGCCGATTTCCATTATGCGGATGTGGATATGCATTTCCCAGTATCATATACTGGCAATTTATGCAACCGCGGCATTTGTATACTCCCGCTGGTCTCGTCAGCCACGTTGGTTTTACTGCATACAGTACTTGGCTGTGGGGTCTGCCTTCATAAGGTAGTCCCCAAGGTTCCGGCCTCTACGGTAGCAGAATCTGGGTGGTTTGGTAACATTTTTGCCAATAGCCTTGTCGTTGGTCAGAATATGGCTGTGTTTCTGAATGCTCCTCTTAATGAAACCAGAGGCTGTGCTAAAGGTGCTTCTGATGTTAAACCGGTTATCGTCTGTTTTTTTGTCTTTTGGTATCCGCAACCTGCTTCTTTCAACGCTTTTTGGCCTGTTCCAGGGCCATAGAGACATCATTGTAGCCGTATCCCCGCATCAGGAACCGATCCTTCATCTCAATCAAGGCCTGGTCCAGCTGTAATGGATCACTGGTAATCCGTATTACACGCAAAAATTGCGAATATGGTAAGCCTTTTTTCAGTGCCGCTGGATGATGGCTCGTGGCCAATAGGAGGGTATTTTTGTCGGTGGGTTTTTTGTAAAGTCTCGTAGCTAGTGTCCCGTTGTGCTTATAGACTATTGTGTCAAGGAAAGACACCTCTTTATTACTGAAATTGACAGTAAAGCGGATCGTGGAAGGTATTGCATTAAGTTGGTTCACAAACAACAGCAGGTCATTCTCGGAGCCATCCCAGATCAGGAACAGGTCATCTATATAGCGTAGATATTTGGTGATGTTAACATTAAATGCATTATTATTCATAATACACTTCTGCTCATATGAAACCATGTATAAGTTGGCATATGATGGGGCCATGTTGGACCCCATCGCTGTTCCCATTAGCTGTAAATAAAACTGATTTTCAAATTTGAAATAATTTTTATTAAGAATAATGTGCATTAATAATAGTAAGAAATCGGGAGGGGGACCCTGGTGATTGGTGAATTGTTCAAAATGACATCTGCTAGCCTCAATTCCTTCCTCATGCGCGATATTTGTGCATAGGCTAGCCACATCCATGGTCACCAGAATGGTGTCGTCCGTTATGCCCGATAGGGTGCTGATTTGATTAATAAAATCAGTAGTGTCTTTTACAAAAGACTGCATTCTGGTGACCATTGGCTGTAAAAAATAATCGATGTACTGCGAAATGGAATGTGTCAGTGAGCCTCGTGCCGATATTATTGGCCTGCCTGGTGGTGCGGAAGTGGATTTATGTATCTTGGGTAAAATATAGATAACGGGGATGATGGGAAATGGCTGTTTTAAGAAATTCCCTGTTGTCTCCGAGATCCACCTGTTGGTGATACCTAGATCTATAACTGAATCAATTTCCTTTTTAAAGTTTATCGTGGGGTCCGACATCAAACGTTTGTACAGAGAAGTCATGCCCAGTTGCCTGAGTATTACCCCTATAATAGACTGCTGCGGCACAGTTTATTCGAGCATTTGCCCGTTCTGTGCCGCAGCAGTAGCCTGGCGCGCGCCCGAGTGTGACGGGCGCACGCCGAAGCAGCGGAAGAGCGCCCTCCGATCGGGGCGCTCTCCCTACCGCTGCCGGGTCCGCCGGGTCCCCCGGAACCCCCTGCCGCTGTCCCGCGATCGCGGGACACCAGGGCTCCCTCGGGGAGCCCCTGGACACGCGTGCAGGGGGCGCACGCTCCCGATGACGCGTGACCGCGCGTCTGACGCGCGGCACGCCGAGGGGCGGCCACTAGCAAGCCGGGAGATTTCCCGGCTTGCGGTACCGACCACACTTCAATAAAGTGTGTCGGTAGTATATATGGCATAACCACAATACCCCCACCTTTATCTGCTGTACCTAATGATAATATCATTATTGCCCTGTAGGGACTTTAATGCCAAATGTTCCTCGTTTGTTAGATTTGAGAAACTGGTGGGATAATTTTTTATCTTAGGTCTGGTCTCGTTTTCAACTAAATTCATAAAGGTGAGGATATTGTGGTTCTGTGTTTGTGGATCGAAAATACTAGGCCGTCTGAATATGCTGGATGTGTCAGTATTCACCATAGCATTATTGTCAAACCCTGAAGACCTGCTGAAAAAGTCCTTTAGTTTAAGCTGGCGGTTAAGCCTGTACAGGTCCACCTTCCCAGTCTTGTATGTGGGTGGGGACAAATGAAAGGCCTTTATTCAAAAGACTTATTTCAGCAGGATTAAGGACATAGTCGGACATGTTGAATATTACAGTATCTACGTCTTGCCTTTGTTCCCCCCTCTTGTTTGTCGTAAGGGATATCTGCTGCTTCCTCCCCCCTCTCCTGATCTCCCCTCTGCGTCTGGGTGTTTTGTGGATGTGTGGAATGTGGGGGCTTGCCCTGCCCTAAAAAAGGCACCGCTGATGTATTATCAGGATTGTCAGAGTGATCTGTATCGCTGGTATTATATGTGCTGTCAGTTACACCTGCTTTTATGGATTTATTAAAGTAGCGTCTGTTATATGGTTTGGTCTGTGAGCTATCACTGATCCCCAGTAACCACCTATACACCCGCCTTTCTTTGTAATCTGTCTTAACAATCTTCAGTTTTTCTTTTTTATATTTAATAATGTTCTCGCGGTATGCGTCAATGTACGTCTGAATTTTGTCAACCCAGTCAGTGGATGTGTCTGTACTGAGAATGTCACCGTGTTTGCTGGTAATAGTGTCTATTTCGAGTTTAATTTTTGCAAGCTCCTAGCTGGATTGTTCTATTACTAAAATGACCAAATAAAACGAACATTTGTTCAGTATACCTATCCATTTTTTTAAGAAATTCAGGGTCCCCTCTGCCAATGGTTGGTTGATTTTTATGTAACGGGTTTTGTGCCCCGGCCTGACCCACCCAATCTCACATTGGCCCCTGTGGTCTAACCGGTCCCCATTTGTAAGGAATCCGCTCCGCAGTTTACTGGTTGCCTTACCTTGCAGATATGTGCAGTCCTGGAGCACCTCTCCTGATGTTTGCTGCAGCCTGGATTCACTCACCAAAGCTATACACACTCCCTCTGGTATCTACTGCAGCTGTGCAGCCTATCACTGCAACCTAGACTTGCATTCACTCATTGGAGCAGTACCTTCACACCCCCGCCGGGGATTGGCCCGCTGGCCTTTAAGTACTGTCTTCCCATAATGCTCCCGGCCGAGCATAGTCCTAACTGGATGTCACTACTGTTTTGCCACAAGCCCTCGCTTGTTCTCCTTTGCTGATACCAGGTTCCGCCTTGCGTCCTTCAGCTTCCTTCAAGCCGCTTGTTCTCCTATGCTGATACCAGGTTCCGCCCTGCGTCCTTCAGCTCCCTTCAAGCCGCCTGTTCTCCTATGCTGATACGGAGGTTCCGTCCTGCGTCCTTCAGCTTCCTTCAAGCTCCCGCTTGTTCTCCTGCGCTGAAGCAAAGGTATCCCCTATGTCTTCAGCTTCCTGCTTTCCTGCACTGAGGCAAAGGTATCCCCCGCGCCCTTCAGTCTCCTGATTCCTGCACTGTAGCGGAGTTTTCCCTGTGGATCTTCAGCTTCCTGGTTCCTACTCTTTCCCTAATCTAGAGAGGCCGTGTCCTGGTTCCTGCGCTGTTACAGAGGATTCCCCAGCCGCTCAGGACTCTTGCGCTGTAGCACTGGTGCACCCGTGCAGCAAAGCGGTGTGCTATTCTGGTCTGCCTACCATCTCCTGTGACCAGTACCATGGGCCATGGTCGTCGCTCGCGCAGAGGCCAACCCCGCGCTCCTAAGCTGAAGCGGGGCTCTCCTGACTACCTGTTGCTGAACTCTTGCCTGAACAATGTTTATCCTGATATCTCCTGTCCTGACCCTGGCTTGTACAACGACGACGCTGTCTTCTCCTTTCCTGATCCTGCTACGTTTGACAACGAACTGCGCAATCCGGATCAGCCTGCGCGGTCTCAGGTCGGTGCTTTTACAACCCCACCTCAGCCTCGCGGTCTGACCCTGGTTTGTGGTGAGCAGAACCCTGACACCATTACAGTGTGATAGTGTCTGGTGGTGCACCTGTTGGCAACAGGACTCCTGAGTCTCCCGCATGATGGTGTGTGGGGAGGACCCGTCCAGACAGGCAGCTGAGGTAGTGTGCTGAGTCCTACCTAGTTCCAGTGCAGCGCCTCCACCTCATCAGGGTCCCTTCGGTCACTTGGGGATGGTCCTGGCGAGGAACTCCTCTGTGGTGCTCCTCTCTGTACAATCATTCCACACATGTACACGAGAGCGTTGGTAATTAAGAGCATCTTTATTGCGTGAGGTGGGCTAGCTGCCCCTCGCAGTAGTTTCTCTAGCCACTCATCATCATTCAGTGCTTCCCTTTGAAAGGTGTAATTCTCCTTAATAGGGATTCCCTATCCCAGCCGGGATGTTCTTACTCTGTGCCAGGTCCCTGGACACAGTCTTCCTACTCAGCTACTATAACATAACTCTACTCTTCCCAGAACTCTGGCTGAACTACTCAGAACTCCTCCTCCACTTAGCAGAACTAACTTTTAGACACAGTGCTGTGCCTTATGTACACTCTGGAACTGACACACCTCTGACATCACTAACCATGGAGTCAGAGCCTGTGACCACTCCCATCCATACACAGGGCACCCCACCAGGGTGTGAGGGCAAACCTCCATAATTACTGCTGGCATGCCCACAACTTACCAGGCCTTACTGTCAGCAGGAGAGATGACTGCAGCCATTTTACATGACCGCTACATTTAATACGAAAACCCCTAGGCAATAATTTTTCTCTATGGTAATGGGATAAGGTCACACCATGCAGATAAGCATCAACCTCCTTTTTCTTTCATTTAATCAGATCATTAAATACATCTACTGCTTTATCAGGTCCCAATACAGCATCAATGTCCTCAGTGTACCGAATTTTAGAAATTTCAGCGTCACTGTAGCTTACAGTCTCAGACAAATTAGAAAAGATTCCAGCCACGTCATCAAATTGATCCATTCGCACCGTTTGTAAATGTTACACAATGTATAGTGATGTAGTAAGTCAATTCTTCTGCTCAGTGTGTCAGTTGAGACAACAGTTCAGTAATAATCCTGGGTGCACATGCTCATAGCAATAGTATAGAATCCACAGAAGCAGCCGGCACTCCACTTGCCAGTAGAAAAAATTGGGTGCTTGTCCCATAAAGCAATAATAAACCACACAATACCGTTTGAAGCACGAGATCAGGAGACAGCACTCTGGTAAGTTTGATCACAAGTTTTTGTATTGAAAGAGACACATAAACCGACGTTTCGGTCCCCCAGTGGGACCTTTCTCACGGTGGTGCAATGAATGCAGTGCAGAGTACATATATATAGCATAAAACCCCAGTGCTGCTGAAAAACACCAATCACAGAAAATTAGCATCACCTGCCTGTGTGCCCTACAAGCAATCTATCACAGGGAGAACGGTGGAAGTAGGCTCTCATTTATACTGTATGGCGACATCAGCTAGTCACTAAGAAAGCTGCTTAGTGAGAATATAAGGGTGCGATATTTGAGGTGAACGTGACGCCACAACAAGGTGTCATTACAATATTACAGTGTGTGTTATTCCCACAGGAATAACACCTACTAGCAACTCCCCTAGGGGGTTGATGCTGAAAATATATTACTGAAAGTGACACTAAAAATTATACTAAAAAAAAATCACAGAGAGTGTGGGTGAGAGACAGAGAGAGTGTGGGTGAGAGACAGAGAGAGTGTGGGTGAGAGACAGAGAGAGTGTGGGTGAGAGACAGAGAGAGTGTGGGTGAGAGACAGAGAGAGTGTGGGTGAGAGCCAGAGAGAGTGTGGGTGAGAGACAGAGAGAGTGTGGATGAGAGACAGAGAGAGTGTGGGTGAGAGCCAGAGAGAGTGTGGGTGAGAGACAGACAGAGAGGGGAGAGAGACAGGGAGGGGGGAGAGAGACAGGAAGGGGAGAGGGGAGAGGGGAGAGGGACAGGGAGGGGAGAGAGACAGGGAGGGGAGAGAGACAGACAGGGAGGGGAGAGAGACAGACAGACAGACAGGGGAGAGAGACAGACAGAGAGGGGAGAGAGACACACAGGGAGGGGAGAGCGACAGGGAGGGGAGAGAGACAAGGACGGGAGAGAGACAGGGATGGGAGAGAGACAGGGAGGGGAGAGAGACAGGGAGGGGAGAGAGAGAGAGAGAGGCGATAGGGGGTGTATGTATCCCATATACACACACACACACTCCCATATATACACACACACACTCACTCCCATACACACACACTCACTTCCATACACACACACACACACTCATACTCACACAATCACTCCCATATACACACACACTCCCATACACACACACACACACACACACACTCCCATACACACACACACACACACACTCCCATATACACACACACACACACACACACACACTCACTCCCATACACTCACACACACACACACACACACACACACACACACACACACTCACACACACACACACACACACACACATTCACTCCCATATACACACACACACACACACTCACTCCCATATACACACACACACCCATATACACACACACACACACACACACACACACACACACACACACACACACTCCCATACACACACACACACACACACACATTCTCTCCCATATATATGCACACACACACTCTCTCACATGGGGGGGAGGGGGTCGGAAGAAAGGAAAGCCCGCGACCAGCACCACCCCGTTACCCCCCCCCCCCCCGCGGGGGCAAAAAGCTATTGGGCGGGCAGGCTGGCATTCCCCCCCTCCCCCCATACCTCACTCGGCGTAGTGGATGCTTTGGGGAGGTGGCAGGGTGGGTTGGAGGCACGTGGCGAGGTGTTCCCCAGCGGGCGCCCCAGGGGACAGTCAGCCCCGCCATGGCCGCCACTGCCCTGGCCATGGCCGCCACTGCCCTGCTCCCCTCGCTGGCATGTCCCGCAGTGTCGTGCCAAGCAGCTTTGCAGGCTGCTTATTCCCCCCAGCCCGCAGTGGCATGAAGCTTGTGGGGGGGGCAGGCTGACATCTCCCCCCCCCACCTCATGCGGCGGCTGCGCCGTCATGAAGCTAGCTGGCGGGCATATTTTAAGTTTTGGCGAGACGGGTGGGAGGGAGGCACATGGCGAGGGCCCCCGTGTACGCCAACCGGGCTGCAGCAGTGGGGACCTCCCGCCCCGGGCAGCGATCGGTGGATCGAGGGAGGGAAAGGGGACAGGAGCAGGGGAAGGGGACAAGAGCAGGGGACAGGAGCAGGGGAAGGGGACAGGTGCAGGGGAAGGGGACAGGAGCAGGGGACAGGAGCTGGGGAAGGGGACAGGTGCAGGGGAAGGGGACAGGAGCAGGGGACAGGAGCAGGGGAAGGGGACAGGAGCAGGGGACAGGAGCTGGGGAAGGGGACAGGAGCAGGGGAAGGGGACAGGAGCAGGGGACAGCAGAGCTAACGCGGAGGCGCAGAGGGCAGGAGCAGAGGGCCGCGGTGGGGAGTAGGGAGCCATGTGGGGACCAGGGGGATCGCAGGGAAGGAGCAGAGGGGCCGCAGCATGGAGAGATTGGAGAGTACTTACCCTCCTCTGTGCTCGAAAGGTACGTAAGCGCCGCTCACGTGGACGCAGCCTGATGAATCAGGGAGAGGAGAGAGCTGCAGAGAGGAGAGAGCTGCAGATGCCGGGTAAGTCCTCGTGCGGAGGCCATTTCGGGAACCCGGTTATAATGCAATCCCGGGTTATAACGCTGTCTCAATCTGTGGACCCCGAGCACCGTGTTATAACGGGGTTCAGAGAGATATATATATATATATACACATATACTGACAAAGAATCCCACATAACGCACTCATAATAACCGCAAATACACAAAATATGCCAAAATATGACAAAAGTTAATCAAAATTAAATTTAATAGGGCACATCTAAAGTAGTACATACAAATATAAACACATAAAAAAGACTAAAACTATGAAAACGTCCAAATGTAACTCAGGAGATTTGGCTGCAACTGTGAGAGTTGCACAGAATTAGAAACTGCCAACTATAGCGAGGGAAGCACGGGGAGCAGATGCGCCCCACGCAATCACGACCGGCCGGTCAAAAAAACCCACAAAGTAGTGGCGTACGCAGAGTCTAAACTACAATACCCATAAACATAATGACTGCGCTCTAAATGGAAACCAAAAAAGCTTGGGTAGAGGCTAAAGTAACGCAGTCAGCTAGGGCAGAAGAATGAGTAGGTGGTAAAACTAAATAAGCTCATACACATGAAGAAGTGCAAGGGGGAGGGGTGACAAGAGATCAAATGCCCCCAATGCAAACAGTACACAGTAAAAAAAAAAAGTGAATGCAGCTAAAATCCTACAACAAAAAGTATGGAGGTACAAGTGGTGTCACCCTCCACGCGTTTCACCCTTAATGGGGCTTTTACTTCCCGGAGTGGTACGCGTCCAAATGAACGGAGGCAATATTTAAAAGGACGGAAAGAGGCCGGCGCCAACAGGTAGCTCCAATCCCACAGATCAGCTGTTCGGAGTAGGAAGTGTCTCTTCCCTGCTATGCCGGGATATCCAGTAACTCCGATGAGTCACAGCTGGGAGTTGAGCTTGCTTAACTGGATATCCCTGACACTTTGTGCACCGATCAGCTGTGGGTTATTTCTATGCCGAGATTTCTGTTTTTGGGCTTTGCCCACGCATGCGCGAGCTCAGCCGCTAGTTATTACTCATCCCAGTAACTGGAAACCCCCTGCATAGCAGGGAAGACACTTCCTACTATAGCCTGTGACATCTTGCCTACGCTAACAGAACTTTGGTATTGTAAACGACCTCAGGATTAAATCTTGAACTTTAATGAAACCTGTGTCAGGATCTGTATTTTTTTTTTAAAGAAGCATACAGAGGCGAGGAGATTTATTTGAGTGCGGCTAGCTCCGCAAGCCTGGGGATGCCCCGGCATGCTAGCCGCACTCCCTCGGCGTGCCGCGCGTCATCGACCCGAGGGAGCCCTGGTGTCCCGCGATGTGGGGGACGGCGGCAGGGGGTTCCGGGGGACCCGGCGGACCCGGCAGCGGGAGGGAGAAAGCCCCGATCGGAGGGCGCTCCTGAGCGGCTTCGGCGCGCGCCAGGCACATCCCGGCGCGCGCCTGGTTACTGCTGCGGCCAAGACCGGGCAAATGCTCGAATAAACTCGGCCGCAGCAGTATGAATAGCACAGTGGATAATACGAGACACATGATACATAAAGCTTGGCCCCCTGCAGACGCACTTACCAGAACTCCCTCCTACTGTCTCTGTACGTTCTCCCTACCTACCAATTAGACTGTAAGCTCCTCGGGGCAGGGACTCCTCTTCCTTAATGTTACTTTTATGTCTAAAGCGCTTATTCTCATGACCTGTTATTTATATAATCTGTTATTTATATGATATGGTTTACTACTGTGAAGCGCTATGTACATTTCTGGCGCTATATAAATAAAGACATACAATACAATACAATGATGGTATTTTCAGAGCTTATGAACTAGCACTGAATCCAAAGAACAAAATAAACACCATATATAAAGCTCTTTATACAGATATACAAACATCCCTAGACGTGCCAGCACTGCCAGGCGTTGTATATCCCACAAGCTAGCACTAGAGGTACCAGGTTGTGTATATACCCCTATGTCAACCCTAGTGGTACCACCCTCTGTATTTACTTGTATTTATTACTGTATTTACCCTGTGACAGCCTTACAAGTCCCAGGCCCTGCATCTTTCAGCTTTATTATACTACAGGTGCAAGGATGCCAGGATCACCTGTATTCTGTAACAGCTGTGCCGATCCACACGGGCACATACAACGCCTGCAGGGTATTTGGAGGTTGGGTGTAACAAAACACACCCAGAACTGAGATCCAGAAAGGTTGTCATGAGAGGAGAAAAAAAAAGAGACAGAGAGACAGACAGAGAGACAGAGCATGAAGGTGACAGGATGGGTACCTAATGTACTTTTCCTTCTACTAAGCTGCCAGATCGGTAAGAAAACCTGCAGAATGTGTGAGGGGGGGTGGGGGGGGGAGGCTGGCACTGCCGCTGCCCGCGCTGTACCTGTGCGGTGTATACATGGTGTAGTAGTGTGTGTGAGGGGGAGGCTGGCACTGCCGCTGCCTGCGCTGTACCTGTGCTGTGTATACATGTTATGGTGTAGTAGTGTGTGTGAGGGGGAGGCTGGCACTGCCCGCGCTGTACCTGTGCTGTGTATACATGGTGTAGTAGTGTGTGTGAGGGGGAGGTTGGCACTGCTGCTGCCTGTGCTGTACCTGTGCTGTGTATACATGGTGTAGTAGTGTGTGTGAGGGGGAGGCTGGCACTGCCCGCGCTGTACCTGTGCAGTGTATACATGGTGTAGTAGTGTGTGTGAGGGGGAGGATGGCACTGCCCGCGGTGTACCTGTGCTGTGTATACATGGCATGGTGTAGTAGTGTGTGAGGGGGAGGCTGGCACTACTGCTGCCCGCGCTGTACCTGTGCTGTGTATACATGGTGTAGTAGTGTGTGTGAGGGGGAGGCTGGCACTGCCCGCACTGTACCTGTGCTGTGTATACATGTCATGGTGTAGTAGTGTGTGTGAGGGGGAGGCTGGCACTGCCGCTGCCCGCACTGTACCTGTGCTGTGTATACATGGAGTAGTAGTGTGTGTGAGGGGGAGGCTGGCACTGCCGCTGCCCGCGCTGTACCTGTGCTGTGTATACATGTCATGGTGTAGTAGTGTGTGTGAGGGGGAGGCTGGCACTGCCCGCACTGTACCTGTGCTGTGTATACATGTCATGGTGTAGTAGTGTGTGTGACAGGGAGGCTGGCACTGCCGCTGCTCGCGCTGTACCTGTGCTGTGTATACATGGTGTAGTAGTGTGTGAGAGGGGGAGGCTGGCACTGCCGCTGCCTGCGCTGTACCTGTGCTGTGTATACATGGTGTAGTAGTGTGTGTGAGGGGGAGGCTTGGACTGCCGCTGCCTGCGCTGTACCTGTGCTGTATATACATGTCATGGTGTAGTAGTAGTAGTACTAGTAGGTGTGTGTGTGTGTGTGTGACAGGGTGAATTTAGTATATCTAGGAGACCTATGTATACAGTAGGTCTGCGGTCCAGCAGTGACTGGGTTAATTACAGCTTTGAAAAGGCTAGGTCAATTAACCAATTGTCTCTTTAAGGGGCTTGAAAAACACAGACTCTAGACTTATTCATGGTTCTTCTTCCTGATTGCACCAGAGAAAGACATGCTGAAACTCTGAAGGGAGAAAGCCTGGAATAAGGCCTGTGTATCATGAAAATCCTGTTCTGCTGTGACATGAACTTGAGAAACCCTTGCCGGCAAAAGGGCGTAACCCTTATTGTCACCAGGAATTTACACCTCTATATACCGGGATCATATCACTGAGCAAAACCAAGAAGAAAAACAAATTGCCATTTATTCCTTTGAAACAGACGTACACACAGTGAATTACAATAAACAAGAGGAAAGACACTTACTGGGGGGTTTGATCTGATGAACGACCCTCTGAAAAGGCCTTACCCGGCGACTTGTATCTACTGCAGAGAGAGCTGCTCTGAGAGAGCCGTATCTCCCTGTGCAAATCTCACCCAAAATATATGTGTATACATTTTAAATGTGTTAATAGTTTAGATGAGCAGGGGGTCTCCTGAGCTGAACTGCATTGGTTTCAGCCTCGGGGACCCCCTACTTCCTGAGATTCAGGCCCCGTTATGGGGTGCCGGTATCTCCTATGCCTTTTATTCCCACGGTCACGTGACGCGGACATTTAAACGCATAGGAGATACTGGCCCCCCATAACGGGGCCTGTATCTCGGGAAGTAGGGGGTCCCTGAGGCTATCCGCTATGGTAATGAAGTTTTCTGTAAATGCATTTTGATTGCATAGGGTTCATGCCAGGGGTCTCTGGTGCTAATATTATTGTATATCAGCTCCAGAGATTCCCGGCATCAATCCTAAGCAGGAAAAAATGCATTTTTGTTTTTCTAAGTCCCATCTCGCCGCTTCTCTGCGGGACTTTTTCTGGCGCGAGGACTTTGTGATAAAATCACTATTCTAGAGCGGTGACAGGCGTTTGTAGCCCAATCACTGCTACTAGAGTTGCGCTCGTTTATGAAGATACCGTAAAGCGCCGATAAGTGGCTTATCGCCGCTGCCTCTGTGATTTTTTTTTTTATGAGTAATTTTTTGGGGGCGATTCAGTCTTTTATCACCCACTTATCACCGCTTTCTGCCTAGCAGAAGGTATTTTGGGCGATCAGTGCTTGATACGTGGCTTATGAGCGCTTACTAAATAGGCCTCAAAGTCTTTACAAAGTCCTTTAGATGACCGGGACTAAGCCCGAAAAGTCGTGGAACTGATCTCGGCGTGCAGTTCCTGCCGCCACCGCTCTTTCCGCTCTGGAGGTGCTGAAATCCCTTGACCGGGAGCGAGTACCAAACGTCCTGGTACTCTTTTCGGCGTGCGGTTCCAGCTGCGACAGCTACGTTCTATTCTCAGAACTTGGCCCCGAAAAGTGGGACTTGCCTTGAGATTCCTGAAGCCGGCTCGCGTCTATTTCTCGCAGAGCATCTTTTGGTCGGTTCGAATCTGCCGCTGCTTTCTTGGCGCTTAGAACATCCTGAGCTGATTGGCTGCTAGGTTTCATATAGGATTTCAGCCCCATTCACAGAATACCTCAGCCAATCAGAGCGTGGGAATTTTGCCACCAGCCTATCAGCGATTTGCCGGCACCCTGAAGCAGCGGGCACGGATTTCAATTCTTCAAAGCAGCGTGCGCCAACCTGGCACCTCTGCCTCTTAGCATATTGAAACCTTCACTGGGCCAGGCGCCTCAGAGTCCTGGGACGGGCAAATGGTCGCCGGATAGCCCTTATTCATGCCAGGACGTGGGTACTCAAGCAAAACTGGTACTCTGCCCGTCCTAACACCTTGACATCTCTGTGGCTTTAAAGTCCGGGACCCGAGCAGACTCAGTGGCACCAAGCCTGGTGGCCCCCTGGTCTCTCGGAACCAGGGACTTGGAAATTCCCCAGCTCATATACAGGGCATAAAACATATATATACCTTTATACACCAGATTTATAAAAATCTCACAAAATTCTTCTAAGTTCCTCGTCCCCTAGGATCTACTGAAAAGGCGCGCACGTTCATTCTCAGAGCTCCTAGACCTTCTGTAGGCGGACGCTCACAGAGGTATGCAAGGGAGACTCGTTATTGTGAAATTAAATAAGCCTTTTATTGCGCCTGTTTCCTTAACATCAGGAAACCATCCAAACAAGGGGTAAACAAAGCTTCTATTCACTTGGGAGTATTTCTAGTGAAATACTATGCAGTTCACAACTCCATTAGATAAGCATGTCTCCCAGCCCCAAACATATAGCATGAGATGAACAGATATTAAAAGTCTTGTATATGAAAGTCTTATCTGTTTGTAGTGATTTGGAGGGAAAATCTTCTCTGTCCCTGGTTCAGCTCCCTTTTCCTCAGAGTGTGTCAGCATTCAGGTTTAGAAGTTTTCCCTGTGTCTTGAAAGCAGCTCTGCTGTGTCTTCTGGCAGGGCTCAAGACAAGTTGTGAGAGTCAAAGACAATCTCTGCTCTGTCTCCAAGTTCAGCTCAGGTATGAGCTAAGGAGTCTCTCTTCCTGTCTCAAAAGACAGGCTTTTCTAAGCAATCAGGCAGGTGGTGTTTGTTAATTGACTACCAGCAGTTAACCACCACACTGCTGGATTAGAGACACGTTACTTGAACAGGGATAACTCCCCTGTTACATACCTCCCTGTTTGTGGGAAGCTCGGGCTTGCCACAGCCAAAGCCCATCCTTCCACTCTCATTCTAGATATCTCTGACTTGAATGAGAGTGGATGGAGGAAGAGAACCCTCAGTCCTGTTGGGATTGGAGCCCTTTCTCCAGTTTATTCGTGTCTCCTCCTGAAGGTGCTTGAGATCAGCACCCCTCAGTCGCTCGAGGAGGACTTTTTCTAAGTATAGTCTTTTTGCTACGTGCGCGGTCATGAGATTTCCCTCGCATCGGGTGCTCATCTTATTGTAGGCATACTGTATGGCAGCAGCTGCAGAGCGTTTAAAAACAGCCCTTTGAGTTTTCCGCTCTTGAAGCTGTCTCTCTGCCCTTTTCCCACTCAATGGGGTTGCTAGTTCAGCCTCTTTGGGGTTAAGTTGCAATTCCACACCCACTTCCAGAGAATGTCCCATCTTTTCAGCTTCATCAGCTAAGGATTCTTCTGGTTTTGATTCAGCACGTGTACCTTTTGTTGCCTGTTGGGTGGCTGAAGTTTTGCTAGTGCTTGTTTAGGTGGTTCAAATTTTGCAACCTTGTCTTTCAGATGAGCGGTATTCCCAGCTCTCACTGTACCCTTGTCTTCATGGGTTTTTGAGGCTGTCAGCATTCAGGTTTAGAAGTTTTCCCTGTGTCTTGAAAGCAGCTCTGCTGTGTCTTCTGGCAGGGCTCAAGACAAGTTGTGAGAGTCAAAGACAATCTCTGCTCTGTCTCCAAGTTCAGCTCAGGTATGAGCTAAGGAGTCTCTCTTCCTGTCTCAAAAGACAGGCTTTTCTAAGCAATCAGGCAGGTGGTGTTTGTTAATTGACTACCAGCAGTTAACCACCACACTGCTGGATTAGAGACACGTTACTTGAACAGGGATAACTCCCCTGTTACATACCTCCCTGTTTGTGGGAAGCTCGGGCTTGCCACAGCCAAAGCCCATCCTTCCACTCTCATTCTAGATATCTCTGACTTGAATGAGAGTGGATGGAGGAAGAGAACCCTCAGTCCTGTTGGGATTGGAGCCCTTTCTCCAGTTTATTCGTGTCTCCTCCTGAAGGTGCTTGAGATCAGCACCCCTCAGTCGCTCGAGGAGGACTTTTTCTAAGTATAGTCTTTTTGCTACGTGCGCGGTCATGAGATTTCCCTCGCATCGGGTGCTCATCTTATTGTAGGCATACTGTATGGCAGCAGCTGCAGAGCGTTTAAAAACAGCCCTTTGAGTTTTCCGCTCTTGAAGCTGTCTCTCTGCCCTTTTCCCACTCAATGGGGTTGCTAGTTCAGCCTCTTTGGGGTTAAGTTGCAATTCCACACCCACTTCCAGAGAATGTCCCATCTTTTCAGCTTCATCAGCTAAGGATTCTTCTGGTTTTGATTCAGCACGTGTACCTTTTGTTGCCTGTTGGGTGGCTGAAGTTTTGCTAGTGCTTGTTTAGGTGGTTCAAATTTTGCAACCTTGTCTTTCAGATGAGCGGTATTCCCAGCTCTCACTGTACCCTTGTCTTCATGGGTTTTTGAGGCTGTCAGCATTCAGGTTTAGAAGTTTTCCCTGTGTCTTGAAAGCAGCTCTGCTGTGTCTTCTGGCAGGGCTCAAGACAAGTTGTGAGAGTCAAAGACAATCTCTGCTCTGTCTCCAAGTTCAGCTCAGGTATGAGCTAAGGAGTCTCTCTTCCTGTCTCAAAAGACAGGCTTTTCTAAGCAATCAGGCAGGTGGTGTTTGTTAATTGACTACCAGCAGTTAACCACCACACTGCTGGATTAGAGACACGTTACTTGAACAGGGATAACTCCCCTGTTACATACCTCCCTGTTTGTGGGAAGCTCGGGCTTGCCACAGCCAAAGCCCATCCTTCCACTCTCATTCTAGATATCTCTGACTTGAATGAGAGTGGATGGAGGAAGAGAACCCTCAGTCCTGTTGGGATTGGAGCCCTTTCTCCAGTTTATTCGTGTCTCCTCCTGAAGGTGCTTGAGATCAGCACCCCTCAGTCGCTCGAGGAGGACTTTTTCTAAGTATAGTCTTTTTGCTACGTGCGCGGTCATGAGATTTCCCTCGCATCGGGTGCTCATCTTATTGTAGGCATACTGTATGGCAGCAGCTGCAGAGCGTTTAAAAACAGCCCTTTGAGTTTTCCGCTCTTGAAGCTGTCTCTCTGCCCTTTTCCCACTCAATGGGGTTGCTAGTTCAGCCTCTTTGGGGTTAAGTTGCAATTCCACACCCACTTCCAGAGAATGTCCCATCTTTTCAGCTTCATCAGCTAAGGATTCTTCTGGTTTTGATTCAGCACGTGTACCTTTTGTTGCCTGTTGGGTGGCTGAAGTTTTGCTAGTGCTTGTTTAGGTGGTTCAAATTTTGCAACCTTGTCTTTCAGATGAGCGGTATTCCCAGCTCTCACTGTACCCTTGTCTTCATGGGTTTTTGAGGCTGTCAGCATTCAGGTTTAGAAGTTTTCCCTGTGTCTTGAAAGCAGCTCTGCTGTGTCTTCTGGCAGGGCTCAAGACAAGTTGTGAGAGTCAAAGACAATCTCTGCTCTGTCTCCAAGTTCAGCTCAGGTATGAGCTAAGGTGTCTCTCTTCCTGTCTCAAAAGACAGGCTTTTCTAAGCAATCAGGCAGGTGGTATTTGTTAATTGACTACCAGCAGTTAACCACCACACTGCTGGATTAGAGGCACATTACTTGAACAGGGATAACTCCCCTGTTACACCTTCCTATAAGACGTTTACTAAAAAGTGGCTTCAAATAACGCTTAAGTTAAGTTTCAGAGTTGCTTCTAATGTACCGAAGCTGGACTGAGAAATAATTTCACTCTCGCAACCTTATGGATGGTTGGAGACACTCCGAAACCCTATACTGGGTCTGGGGGTTTGGGGCATATACTGTCGGGGACTCCAATAAACCAGGGACCCCTAACTATACCCGGGATATGTGTATCCCTATGCCCTCTTTTACCTTTCTGTGCTGAAGCAGGGCATCCTGGCGATGTGTCTACATGTACCTGGGAATCCAACTCGGCTCCCAGCTACATTTTTGGGGTAACCAGCAATTCTGGAACCCCGCTACCTAGACACAAATCTGACAACATTTTCTCTGCAAAACCCCACCCTGAAACTCATAGCCCAGCAATCTCTGCTCGCTGGCACTCCTGGAAAGGCAAAATCATAACAATGATTTATTGCCGCATATTTCTCATATACAACATATATACATATACAAAAGTCAGGCCCAAGAGCTGACACTCTAGGACCCCAAAACATGGATCGGGAACAACCAAGTGGGCTTGACCTTTATTAGTGAGCATGGTTACCCCCCTCACCGTCACAACCACCGAGAGGCTCGTCTTCTACCTAATGTCGGCACATCTCCAAAAGAGGGGTACTTCACCGGGACGTCGCACACAGGAGCCACCCGACTCCTGGTCGCCAGTATCCCAAGTCACCTGGGAGGTGTCCACGTCAAACCCCTGAGAGAGAATGCTCTCCGTTTTCTACCTGTAAAGGACAGGATCACCGACATATGGAGGGCCCACAGACGGATTGTTCCTTCGGCAGAATCTCAGCTTTCGGCTTCAGCAGGGAAAGCTGCAAACCCTGGATACTTCCAGTCCTTATTGGGGGTAATTCCGCCCAGGGCCTTGTGGGAAAATCGAATGGTACCCAACGGCTAACGTCCTGCTTGAGGTAAAGGGTCGGGAGGCCAAGATAGAAGTAGGATTGGCTGCCTGCCCCCGTTTTGTTCGGCCGGGACTGGGCCCTTTTTCTCTAGTTTACTGGATCCCTCCCAGGAGGAGCCTTCTTCTCTGATACAAGAGAAGCCCGGTAAACTGTTCCCTTTTTCTGCTGATATTTTCTCCGGTAGACACAGGGTTCCGAAATCTCGGAAGCAAAGGCGCCGTGATAAACAGGACTAGTTACAAACATCTGGGACTCAATGTGACAAGACGAACACCTAAATCACAGGTAATGACTGGGAATGTCATACAAACATAGTGACAACCCGCTCACCTAATAGTACAGAATAAAAAAACTTGGTGCAAAGGGAAAAACCTGTGGTAACTAACACTTCAGCAAATGACCACCAAGGGTCACTAAAAGCCCTATAATGGCACTCAGAAGTTACAGCACCCAGGTACTGTATAGGTGCTGTGGGTAAATGCTATTATCAAATAGATAAAACCAAAGGAAAAGGGTCCAAAAAACCCTCGTAACGGACTCAAGATAGTCCAAAATTAAAATAAAAAAAATAATAACATTTTATTGGTCTCTATATAGCGACAAAACACACACACAAATACACATATATATATATATATATATATATATATATACACACAATAAAGTTTAAAAATCCTTCAATGGGAGAAACGGCAAAATGTAGAGTATAGCCTGTATATATACTGCTACAATGAATAATTGTCCTATATGGGATTTGGGACTGTCTTGAGTCCGTTACGAGGTGGGTATTTGGACCTTTTCCTTTGGTCCTATCTATTTGATAATAGCATTTACCCACAGCACCTGTACCTGTAACTTCTGAGTGCAATTATAGGGCTTTTAGTGACAGAGACAGAGCTTGGAGTCTAAGGCCTCGGACATGTTACTTGCTTGCTGGCGGAAGCGTGCTGACGCGCGCTCCCACTCAGCACTGAGCCCCTACAGCCGCAATTAGAGCGGCTTTAGTAGGGGCTCACCTGCGCTTCCGCGCGCTTGCGGGAGCGCAGGTCTTAGGGGAATTTAAAATTCCCCCGCTTGCCGGCGCGACAGGCCGGTCACGTGAGCGGTTCACCCAATGAGGGCGAACCAGCTCTGTGATGTCACTGTCCCGCCCCCGGCCGGAGACGCGCCCGCCCCGGCCCGCCCCCTGACGGCGAGCAGGACAAGCAACCGCAAGGCCAGGGAAAGCACCCACTTTCCCTGAGCCTCAGCGCGCCTCAGCGAGCAAGCAGGGAGCATGGACTCAGCCTTACCAGAACTGGCTCTCCCTGAGGCAGAGGGAGGACATTGTCCTTGCCAGACAGTATGAGAAGGTGGTAACAAATTGATGATAATGTATTGAATGCACAAGGACTAATGGTGTTCCCTCTTTTTGAATTGTCAAATGATATTCTGTACCGGTTGAATAAGCAGACACAAACAGAAGAGGTCACTAGACAAATCTTGGTCCCTAGGTGTTTATTAAAGCTATCCCGTGGGGCGGTCACCTCAGTAGAGACAAAACCATGGACCGTATTTCATCCCGGTTTTATTGGCCAGGGATGCATGATGATGTTCCAAAATATTGTGCGGCATGTCCTGAATACCAGATAACAAGTCAGAAGGGGCAAAAAACAGTCACTTTGGTTCCTCTACCCTTGGTCTCAGTTTCTTTTGAGAGAATTGGGGTAGACTTCATAGGACCTCTAGAACCAAAGGTACCCCGAGGCATTTCCCCTGAGAACAGCAATTGCTAAGCAGGTAGCCAACACG
The DNA here is from genome assembly GCF_040206685.1 of Ascaphus truei. NCBI lineage: Eukaryota > Metazoa > Chordata > Amphibia > Anura > Ascaphidae > Ascaphus > Ascaphus truei. Next base: position 780,743 of record NC_134502.1, on the reverse strand, counting down.
TTGTTGGACCTGTTCTCACGGGTCAGACTTCCCCAGGTTATGTTGACAGACCAAGGGACGAATGTTATGGCTAAACTGATGCAGGATGTCTTAAAATTACTAGAGGTCAAGTCGGTTCAGATATCGGTCTACCATCCACAGTCTGACGGATTGGTGGCACGGTTTAATCGAACACTAAAGAGTAATATAAGGAAGTTTGTAGATACTGACAAGAGAGCTTGGGATGAACTTCTCCCCTTCCTGCTGTTTGCCGTGCGGGAAGTTCCCCAGGCCTCCACAGGTTTCTCTCTATTTGAGCTACTATGTGGCCGCCAGCCCCGGGGTATCCAAGACCACCTAAAAATATCATGGGAGCAGTCGTCCCCTCCAAGAATGCCCTTCAATATGTGTTAGACCTTAGGAATCGCCTAGACATAGTTGGCCATTTTGCAAGGGAGAATCTTAGATCAGCCCAAGAGAGTCAGGAGAGAAATTATAACCATAATGCTCATAAGCGGGTGTTTCCGCCTGGGGACCAGGTCATGTTAATATTACCTAGTTGTGAGAGCAAACTCCTGGCCAAATGGCAGGGCCCATTTGAAGTACTCCGCCACATGGGTGACGTGGACTACGAAATCTCTCAACCAGGGTCCAGGAAGGGTAAACAAATGTACCATGTAAACTTACTGACACCCTGTGTATACATGTCATGGTGTAGTAGTGTGTATGAGGGGCAGGCTGGCACTGCCGCTGCCCGTGCTGTACCTGTGCTGTGTATACATGGTGTAGTAGTGTGTGTGAGGGGGAGGCTGGCACTGCCCGCACTGTACCTGTGCTGTGTATACATGGTGTAGTAGTGTGTGAGGGGCAGGCTGGCACTGCCGCTGCCCACCCTGTACAGGTGCTGTGTATACATTGTGTAGTAGTGTGTGTGAGGGGGAAGCTGGCACTGCCCGCACTGTACCTGTGCTGTGTATACATGTCATGGTGTAGTAGTGTGTGTGAGGGGCAGGCTGGCACTGCCGCTGCCCGCGCTGTACCTGTGCTGTGTATACATGGTGTAGTAGTGTGTGTGAGGGGGAGGCTGGCACTGCCCGCAATGTACCTGTGCTGTGTATACATGTCATGGTGTAGTAGTGTGTGTGAAGGGGAGGCTGGCACTGCCGCTGCCCGTGCTGTGTGTAAATGGTGTAGTAGTGTGTGTGAGGGGCAGGCTGGCACTGCCGCTGCCCGCGCTGTACCTGTGCTGTGTATACATGATGTAGTAGTGTGTGTGAGGGGGAGGCTGGCACCGCCCATGCTGTACCTGTGCTCTGTATACATGCTCTAGTAGTGTGTGTGAGGGGGAGGCTGGCACTGCCGCTGCCCGCGCTGTACCTGTGCTGTGTATACATGGTGTAGTAGTGTGTGTGAGGGGGAGGCTGGCACCGCCCATGCTGTACCTGTGCTGTGTATACATGGTGTAGTAGTGTGTGTGAGGGGGAGGCTGGCACTGCCGCTGCCCGCGCTGTACCTGTGCTGTGTATACATGGTGTAGTAGTGTGTGTGAGGGGGAGGCTGCACTGCCGCTGCCCGCGCTGTACATGTGCTGTGTATACAAGGTGTAGTAGTGTGTGTGAGGGGGAGGCTGGCACTGCTGCTGCCAGCGCTGTACCTGTGCTGTGTATACATGGTGTAGTAGTGTGTGTGAGGGGGAGGCTGGCACTGCCGCTGCCTGCGCTGTACCTGTGCTGTGTATACATGGTGTAGTAGTGTGTGTGAGGGGGAGGCTGGCACTGCCCGCGCTGTACCTATGCTGTGTATACATGTCACGGTGTAGTAGTGTGTAAATATGTGCTGTGCCACAGGAAATACACGGATGTGCTATGCGTGTGACCCTGGTGTAGTAAAGTTCTTGCACTTTAGCTTCCAGTGAAACTTTCTTATCCGCATTCAGATTAGCTTGAGACCTGGTTCCCACTCCTCTCCCTCCTCTCCCTCCTCCAGGGTCTGCCGCCATCTTGGCTCACAGCTCCTCCCCTTCCTGTGTGTGAGGGGGAGGCTGGCACTGCCCATGCTGTACCTGTGCTGTGTATGCATGGTGTAGTAGTGTGTGTGAGGGGGAGGCTGGCACTACCGCTGCCCGCGATGTACCTGTGCTGTGTATACATGGTGTAGTAGTGTGTGTGAGGGGGAGGCTGGCACTGGTGCTGCTCGCGCTGTACCTGTGCTGTGTATACATGGTGTAGTAGTGTGTGTGAGTGGGAGGCTGGCACTACCGCTGCCCGCGCTGTACCTGTGCTGTGTATACATGGTGTAGTAGTGTGTGTGAGGGGGAGGCTGGCACTGCCGCTGCCCGCGCTGTACCTGTGCTGTGTATACATGGTGTAGTAGTGTGTGTGAGGGGGAGGCTGGCACTGCCGCTGCCCGCGCTGTACCTGTGCTGTGTATACATGGTGTAGTAGTGTGTGAGGGGGAGGCTGGCACTGCCGCTGCCCGCGCTGTACCTGTGCTGTGTATACATGGTGTAGTAGTGTGTGTGAGGGGAATCTTTTTTATTTTAAATACAAAATACAAATATTTACAAAAACACACAATACTTACAGAATAGCATCCAGAAAATGACATAAACAATACATTTATCTTACAGAGATTCCCTTTTCAAAGATATCTAAACGCCTCTCTCCAACCTCTCAGATTCCCCCTGTTATATACACTTTACTGATAGATAAATAAATCAAAGTAATCAGGCAAGTTTCCTGCAAAAAGAAAATCTAATTCTTAATGTCCTTTAGACTAGAAAAGACTTGAGTCTGTATCTTTTCCCCTTAACACTATTCACATTAATTAGTTGCCACTTTCAGCGGAGAGGGGAACTTTGCATATTTAGTGAATCACCACCACCCTTTTTTTTTCTTTTTTGCACCATTTTTCTTTTTGACCATTTTCTTTCTCCCGGGGGGACTCTCTGATGGCAGATTTCTCTTATTCGATGGTCCGGCCATCTCAATGTCCTGAATAGATCCAGACCGCTGCGAGGTCTGACTGTCCGACATATCGGGGTCTGCGTCATCCATCTTTTCACCCCAACACTTTTCCTCCAATACCTCATATGTATTGTGCAGCGAGATCTCTTCTTGGACAGTTTCTGTCGTTTTCTTTCCTGCTGAGCTGGTTTGGGCAGTCTTGTTTTTACTTGTTATTGTTTCCCATTCCTTATCGCCATCTTTACGAGGTTCGCCGCCATCTTTGCAGGGTTCGTCGCCATCTTTGCAGGGTTCGCCGCCATCTTTGCAGGGTTCGCCGCCATCTTTGCAGGGTTCGCCGCCATCCTTGCGGGACTCGCCGCCATCTTTGCTCAGATCGCTCCTGTGTTCTCCGTCTGACCCCCTTTGGGCTGGAAGTGTATATGTCAGACCCAGAGACTTTAAAACCTCTTCTACAGGTGTAAGTTGAAGACTTTCTGATGACTCTGTGGTATTCTCTTTATCACAAGGAGATGCTGTATTCTGTACTCTAGACATTTCATTCTGCCCATAATGGTTGTGTTCGGCTTCTGGGCAATCTTTAAAGGAATGACCACATTTATAGCACAGGTTGCAGACTATGTCCTTGTCACACTCAGAGCTGTGATGACCAATAGAACCACATAAAGTGCACCTGATTTTGTCACATGTTGAGCTTAAGTGCCTGGGGGAATCACATTTAAAACATTTTTTAGGCTGTCCCCAATAAAAACATCGCCCGCGATCTCTTCCAATATATATGGCGTTTGGGAGGTGACATGCCACATTGTGTGTGTATCGAAGTTTAACTTTAAACTTGTAGCCCTCATTCCAGAAACCTTCAGCATCCATACTTTTCACTGGACCAGACTGAATATCGCACTGTCTTTGCAGCCAAAAACATATATCTTCTACCGCTACAGTCTCAATATCAAAGATAATATTCACTTCCACGGTCACAGGGCGAGAAACCTGGATAACTTTAAAGAATTCCCATTCTGGATTATCCTTCACTTCTCTGTAACGAAACCAGAATTTTTCAAGCCCTTCTGGTGTCTTAAAGCTGACTTCGTAGTTTCTGCTACTAGGAGCATGTAACAAAGCGTAAACCTCACTGGGTTGGAAGCCAAGAGAAACTTTGATCAAGTCTTTTCCTACAACAAATCTGTCCGGTATAGGAACCATATCCCCCCAATAATGTAGTCTGACAACGTTCCTGCGCTTTCTTGCATCATCAAATGACATATAAGATGTACCTGGGCGTCTTGTACTCCATGCTGACTGCTGTGGGGGAGCTGGCTCAGCCGCTCCTGTTGGTTTTGCTGCCGTTCCTGCTTCAGCTAAGGACTTTGCTTTTGCCGCTCCTGTTTCTGCTAAGGGCTTTGATGCTGCTGCAGGCTGTATGGATTTCTCTCCCACTTTAGGAATCTCCATTTCTTGCGCCTCAAAAGCCTCTACTGCTTCAGCGTTCTCCACTGCTTCAGCCATTTCTATTTCAGACACTTCTGCCTGGGCTGTTTGCTGCTCTGTCTCAGGTGTATTGCCAGCATCATTCAGGCTCTCAGCCTGGGCTGTTTGCTGTGTGTCTGCCTTGGGTGTGGCTGCTAATTCCTGCACCTGTCTGCAACCATCAGCTGCTTGTAGTCTCTCTGTATCAGGTAGAGTTGTATGCAGTTTCTCTATCTCCGGTGCAGCTGTATGCAGGGTCACTGCGTCAGGTACAGTTGTTTGTGGGGTCACTGCGTCAGGTACAGTTGTTTGCGGGGTCACTGCGTCAGGTGCAGCTGCTTGCGGGGTCACTGCGTCAGGTGCAGCTGCTTGGGTGGTCTCTGTCTCAGGTGTAGCTGTAGTTGCCTGTGCATTAGTGTGTATGTCCTTGCCAATTTGTGGGATAACACTTTCTGTGACCCCCAAGTCTCCTTTTCTCATGCTCTGCCTGCCTTTTACTCTTGGCTTCATTAGACCTTGAGCTGGTTTTAGCCGCAGTTCTCTTACCCGTCTGGTTCTGAGCCGGACTTTCAGTATTCTCCATTTCAGATTCTTTCTGCCCAACATTTTCATTCATCTCTTTTTCCATATTTTCTGACTCTTTCTTTTGCAAACATTTCTGCACTTTAGCTTCCAGGGAAACTTTCTTATCCGCATTCAGATTAGCTTGAGACCTGGTTCCCACTCCTCTCCCTCCTCCAGGGTCTGACGCCATCTTGGCTCACAGCTCCTCCCCTTCCTGTGTGTGAGGGGGAGGCTGGCACTGCCCGCGCTGTACCTGTGCTGTGTATACATGGTGTAGAAGTGTGTGTGAGGGGGAGGCTGGCACTGCCGCTGCCCGCGCTGTACCTGTGCTGTGTACACATGTCATGGTGTAGTAGTGTGTGTGAGGGGGAGGCTGGCACTGCCGCTGCCCGTGCTGAACCTGTGCTGTGTATACATGGTGTAGTAGTGTGTGTGAGGGGGAGGCTGGCACTTCCCGCGCTGTACCTGTGCTGTGTATACATGGTGTAGTAGTGTGTGTGAGGGGGAGGCTGGCACTTCCCGCGCTGTACCTGTGCTGTGTATACATGGTATACTAGTGTGTGTGAGGGGGAGGCTGGCACTGCCTGCGCTGTACCTGTGCTATGTATACATGATGTAGTAGTGTGTGTGAGAGGGGGGGAGGCTGGCACTGCCGCTGCCCGTGCTGTACCTGTGCTGTGTATACATGGTGTAGTAGTGTGTGTGAGGGGGAGGCTGGCACTGGTGCTGCCCGCACTGTACCTGTGCTGTGTATACATGGTGTAGTAGTGTCTGTGAGGGGGTGGCTGGCACTGCCCGCGCTGTACCTGTGCTGTGTATACATGATGTAGTAGTGTGAGGGGGAGGCTGGCACTGCCGCTGCCCGCGCTGTACCTGTGCTGTATATACATGTCATGGTGTAGTAATGTGTGTGAGGAGGAGGCTGTCACTGACGCTGCCCGCGCTGTACCTGTGCTGTGTATACATGGCGTAATAGTGATTATGAGAGGGGGAGGCTGGCACTGCCGCTGCCCGCGCTGTACCTGTGCTGTGTATACATGTCATGGTGTAGTAGTGTTTGTGAGGGGGAGGCTGGCACTGCCGCTGCCCACGCTGTACCTGTGCTGTGTATACATGGTGTAGTAGTGTGTGTGAGGGGGAGGCTGGCGCTGCCGCTGCCCGCGCTGTACCTGTGCTGTGTATACATGGTGTAGTAGTGTGTGTGAGGGGGAGGCTGGCACTTCCCGCGCTGTACCTGTGCTGTGTATACATGGTATAGTAGTGTGTGTGAGGGGGAGGCTGGCACTTCCCGCACTGTACCTGTGCTGTGTATACATGGTGTAGTAGTGTGTGTGAGGGGGAGGCTGGCACTGCCTGCGCTGTACCTGTGCTGTGTATACATGGTGTAGTAGTGTGTGTGAGGGGGAGGCTGGCGCTGCCGCTGCCCGCGCTGTACCTGTGCTGTGTATACATGGTGTAGTAGTGTGTGTGAGGGGGAGGCTGGCACTTCCCGAGCTGTACCTTTGCTGTGTATACATGGTGTAGTAGTGTGTGTGAGGGGGAGGCTGGCACTTCCCGCGCTGTACCTGTGCTGTGTATACATGGTGTAGTAGTGTGTGTGAGTGGGAGGCTGGCACTGCCGCTGCCCGCGCTGTACCTGTGCTGTGTATACATGGTGTAGTAGTGTGTGTGATGGGGAGGCTGGCACTTCCGCTGCCCGCGCTGTACCTGTGCTGTGTATACATGGTGTAGTAGTGTGTGTGAGGGGGAGGCTGGCACTGCCGCTGACCGCACTGTACCTGTGCTGTGTATACATGGTGTAGTAGTGTGTGAGGGGGAGGCTGGCACTGCCGCTGCCCGCGCTGTACCTGTGCTGTGTATACATGGTGTAGTAGTGTGTGAGGGGAGGCTGGCACTGCCGCTGCCCGCAATGTACCTGTGCTGTGTATACATAGTGTAGTAGTGTGTGTGAGGGGGAGGCTGACACTGACGCTGCCTGCGCTGTACCTGTGCTGTGTATACATGGTGTAGTAGTGTGTTAGGGGAGGCTGTCACTGCCGCTGCCCGCGCTGTACCTGTGCTGTGTATACACGGTGTAGTAGTGTGTGTGAGGGGGAGGCTGGCACTGCTGCTGCCCGCGCTGTACCTGTGCTGTGTGTACATGTCATGGTGTAGAAGTGTGTGTGAGGGGGAGGCTGGCACTGCCGCTGCCCGCGCTGTACCTGTGCTGTGTATACATGGTGTAGTAGTGTGTGTGATGGGGAGGCTGGCACTTCCGCTGCCCGCGCTGTACCTGTGCTGTGTATACATGGTGTAGTAGTGTGTGTGAGGGGGAGGCTGGCACTACCCGCGCTGTACCTGTGCTGTGTATACATGGTGTAGTAGTGTGTGTGAGGGGGAGGCTGGCACTGCCGCTGCCCGCGCTGTACCTGTGCTGTGTATACATGGTGTAGTAGTGTGTGAGGGGGAGCCTGGCACTGCCGCTGCCCGCGCTGTACCTGTGCTGTGTATACATGGTGGTGATGTGTGTGTGAGGGGGAGGCTGGCACTGCCGCTGCCCACGCTGTACCTGTGCTGTGTATACATGTCATGGTGTAGAAGTGTGTGTGAGGGGGAGGCTGGCACTGCCGCTGCCCGCACTGTACCTGTGCTGTGTATACATGGTGTAGTAGTGTGTGTGAGGGGGAGGCTGGCACTGCCCGTGCTGTACCTGTGCTGTGTATACATGGTGTAGTCGTAGTGTGTGAGGGGGAGGCTGGCACTGCCGCTGCCCGCGCTGTACCTGTGCTGTGTATACATGGTGTAGTAGTGTGTGTGTGAGGGGGAGGCTGGCACTGCCGCTGCCCGCACTGTACCTGTGCTGTGTATACATGGTGTAGTAGTGTGTGTGAGGGGGAGGCTGGCACTGCCGCTGCCCGCGCTGTACCTGTGCTGTGTATACATGGTGTAGTAGTGTGTGTTAGGGGGAGGCTGGCACTGCCGCTGCCCGCACTGTACCTGTGCTGTGTATACATGGTGTAGTAGTGTGTGTGAGGGGGAGGCTGGCGCTGCCGCTGCCCGCGCTGTACCTGTGCTGTGTATACATGGTGTAGTAGTGTGTGTTAGGGGGAGGCTGGCACTGCCGCTGCCCGCACTGTACCTGTGCTGTGTATACATGGTGTAGTAGTGTGTGTGAGGGGGAGGCTGGCGCTGCCGCTGCCCGCGCTGTACCTGTGCTGTGTATACATGGTGTAGTAGTGTGTGTTAGGGGGAGGCTGGCACTGCCGCTGCCCGCACTGTACCTGTGCTGTCTCTTACAGGTCATGCGCTGAACTGCTATAAGTGTGATTTTGGGATCTGTTCATCTCCCTCAATAACAAGCTGTAAGATTGGAGATGGGTGTTCAACGGAGACTGCGACGAACGGTGAGTGATGCTGAGTATGACTTCCCACACCAGCATTCAGCTTTTCTCTCATTAGGATTGACACAGCCTGGTACTAGAGATCGGCGAATGTTTCGGGTGGATTTGGATCCCTTGGATCCACGGATTTCGGCAGATCAATCTCAAGAAGCGCGTTTCGCATCTTGTCGATTTTTTTATTGCCAATACATTTATAAGAATCCACCGCAGGTTGTATCCAATGGCGTTTTGTGTTGAATCCACACAGATTGAAGCCGACCAAATCCGTATGAGGTATTTACACCTCCAAACGGATTTTGGGGGTAACAACTCCGAAAACCCTTGGAATGGATTTGGGAGGATTCGCCCATCTCTGCCTGGCACCTCTAGGGCTGGCACACTGTGATATATACAGAGCCTGGCACCTCTAGGGCTGGCACACTGTGATATATACAGAGCCTGGCACCTCTAGGGCTGGCACACTGGGATATATAGAGCCTGGCACCTCTAGGGCTGGCACAGGGTGATATACAGAGCCTGGCACAGGGGGATATACAGAGTCTGGCACCTCTAGGGCTGGCACAGGGTGATATACAGAGCCTGGCACCTCTAGGGCTGGTACGGGGGATATACAGAACCTGGCACCTCTAGGGCTGGCACACTGGGATATATAGAGCCTGGCACCTCCAGGGCTGGCACACTGGGATATACAGAGTGTGGCACCTCTAGGGCTGGCACAGGGGGATATATAGAGCCTGGCACCTCTAGGGCTGGCACAGGGGGATATACAGAGCCTGGCACCTCTAGGGCTGGCACAGGGGTATACACAGAACCTGGCACCTCTAGGGCTGGCACACTGGGATGTATACAGAGCCTGGCACCTCTAGGGCTGGCACACTGGGATATATACAGAGCCTGGTACCTCTAGGGCTGGCTCACTGGGATGTATACAGAGTTTGGCACCTCTAGGGCTGGCACACTGGGATATATACAGAGCCTGGTACCTCTAGGGCTGGCACACTGGGATGTATACAGAGTTTGGCACCTCTAGGGCTGGCACAGGGGGATATACAGAGCCTGTCACAGGGGGATATACAGAGCCTGGCACCTCTAGGGCTGGCACAGGGTGATATACAGAGCCTGGCACCTCTAGGGCATATACGGGGGATATACAGAACCTGGTACCTCTAGGGCTGGCACAGGGGGATATACAGAGCCTGGCACAGGGGGATATACAGAGCCTGGCACCTCTAGGGCTGGCACACTGGGTTGTATACAGAGTTTGGCACCTCTGGGGCTGGCACACTGGGATATATACAGAGCCTGGCACCTCTAGGGCTGGCACACTGGGATATACAGAGCCTGGCACCTCTAGGGCTGGCACAGGGTGATATACAGAGCCTGGCACAGGGGGATATACAGAGCCTGGCACCTCTAGGCCTGGCACAGGGTGATATACAGAGCCTGGCACAGGGGGATATACAGAGCCTGGCACCTCGAGGGCTGGCAAAGGGGGATATACAGAGCCTGTTACCTCTAGGGCTGGCACAGGGGGATATACAGAGCCTGGCACCTCTAGGGCTGGCACAGGGATATATACAGAACCTGGCACCTCTAGGGCTGGCACAGGGGTTTATACAAAGTCTGGCACCTCTAGGGCTGGCACAGGGGTATATACAGAGCCTGGCACCTCTAGGACTTCAGTAGATTACAATCTCTTGTGTCTCTACCGCAGATTTTATTAATATGAAGCAGAAGGGCTGCATGGAGCCCCTGACATGTGGTTCAGAGACATCGACGACATACAATGGTGCGACTGTGAAAACCGCCTCTTCCTGCTGCTTCATTGACCTCTGCAACTCCGCGGCCACCCCCAGGATGTACCTGGTCACCGGGCTAGCTGCCCTGGTGGCTCTGTGGCTGGTTAAGCAGTCATGAGTCCTGCAGAGCATCGCTCCTAAATAAATGATCTTTCTCCCCTGCAGAGAATCACCCCTCCTCTCCCCTGCAGAGTCTCTCCTCACCTCCCCCTCTGCCTCCCCTCCCGTCTTGCAGTCTTTCCTCCTCCCCCCGTCTCACAGAGAGTCTCTCCTCCCCCCTCTCGCAGAGTCTGTCTTCCCCCCTCTCGCAGAGTCTGTCCTCTCCATCTTGCAGATAGTTTCTCCTACTCCCCCCTCTCACAGTCACTCTCCTCCCCCTCATCTCCTCTTGCAGTCTCTCATCTGCCTCCCTCCCTCTCACAGTCTTTCCTCTGCCTCCCCCTTTCACAGAGTTTCTCCTCCTCCCCCCATCTCGCAGATAGTCTCTTCTCTTCCCCCCTCTCACAGTCTCTTCTCCTCCCCTTCTCACAGTCCCTCATCCTCCCCCTCTCACAGTCTCTCCTCCTCCCCCCCTCACAGTCTCTCCTCCTCCCCCCTCACAGTCTCTCCTCCTTCCCCCTCTCACAGTCTCTCCTCCTTCCCCCTCTCACAGTCTCTCCTCCTCCCCCTTCACAGTCTCTCCTCCCCCTTCACAGTCTCTCCTCCTCCCCCTCTCACAGTCTCTCCTCCTCCCCCCTCTCACAGTCTCTCCTCCCCCTCTCACATTCTGTCCCCCTCTCACAATCTCTCCTCCTCCCCATATCACAGTCTCTCCTCCTTCCCCCTCTCAGTCTCTCCTCCTCATCATCATCTCCTCTCGCAGTCTCTCTTCCTCCTAACCCTCTTACATTCTCTCCTCTGCCTCCCCCCTCTAACAGTCTCTCCTCCCCCTCTCACAGAGAGTCTCCTTCCTCCCCTTCATATTAACTTTGCTCCCTTTTATAATAAAATATCTGACTTCCCTGTATACAAATAAAGACGTTTCTATCTTTCTTGGCTCCGGATTATTTCTAGTTTTACCTGGAAGTACAGAGAGATATATGACAAATAACACAGATACAACACAAACAGTGATTCCCTGGCGCACTATCAGATAATAAACCTGACGAATTGGAGTAGTCCCATGAATCAAAAGATGATATAGAAGAGATCCACAGTCCACAATGTCCCGTTCTTTTACACTGGACGCTTGTCTGGAAATACAAATGAAACAACCATTGCGCAGTACCCTAGGGTCAGTGTTCCACACCCCCACCGTTGCTATCTACTTACTTAAAAATAGATAAAAATGGGCCTCAAAAGGTTTCTTTAAGTCCCCACACGATTGGCTCCGACTGATTCCTGCTGCTGGTATCGCGCTTTACACTTCCAGCATCAGCATCACCATACCGATTGGGAACAGAAAGGGGCACCAATAGTATAGCACTATAACATTTATTATTAAAAAAGACAGGCATAAAAACATGCACTCACATGCGAGAATGCCCTATGCGTGTCCTACAACGTGCCGTCCGCTTCACATGGGAGGATGCCGAGGGATTGCAGGAGGAGGCTGGAGTCGGCGTGGTTCCCCGTTTCGTGGCCGTGACTCGGAGCGCCTAGTCCCTCCTCCGATGACGTTCCCCGTCAATCAACCTCCCTTCCTTCCACAGGGTCTGCACGTCGCAGCACGTACAGCAAGCTCCACCCTACGCGCGTTTCGTGACTCTGACGTCACTTCTTCAGGGGTGATCGGTGGGGGTGTGGAACACTGAGCATAGGGTACTGCGCAATGGTTGTTTCATTTGTATTTCCAGACAGGCGTCCAGTGTAAAAGAACGGGACATTGTGGACTGTGGATCTCTTCTACTGCACCGACACACTTTATTCGAGCAAATACCCAGTATGTACCTGGCAGATACCTGGAATGCGCCGCTCCTCACCTCTGACAAGCCCCGTTGCATTTGCCTTCCCAGCCTGGGTTCATGCCTGGCTGACGGGCGGCTGATCTGTTAAATGATAATGATTAGGATTTAATAGGCTGCAATGCTTCGCGTGTCTACCAGATGGCATAAATTCATGAATTGTAATGCAGTATATATATATATACTGTGCAGTATTGCAGCCAGCGGGAATAAAATGCTTCAATCCCTGCCTGGAAAATACCTCAATGCACTCGGGCAGAAAACAGTCACAAACCTCAATACACCCGGGTATACCCGAATTCGTGGGACTAGCCGAGCTCGAATAAAGTGTGTCGCCAGTGTATATCATCTTTTGATTCATGGGACTACTCCAATTCGTCAGGTTTATTATCTGATAGTGCGCCAGGGAATCACTGTTTGTGTTGTATCTGTGTTATTTGTCATATATCTCTCTGTGCATTGTATACAACCCTTGTGGATAGGGTTGTTATATTCCTGAGGCAGCCATTCCCCAACCTGCCACAACAGGCTGTGAGGAATTAAAATTAGGGTTTTCCCTATAGGGGACCCCTTATTATTTTTATTTTCATTTTTATAGAGCACCTGGTTATTTTAGCTAATATTTAGGTATAGGTTTTTAGGTTTGAGCGCTGATCACATGCTTTTAGTTTAAATTTCTTTCACCACTAGTTTTACCTGGAAGTAACATCTCTGCGGCCGACGTTCCCAGTGTAACCAGTTTGTACACAAAAAAACTATGGGGCTGACCCTTTAACACCATTAACCACGTCCCTGTCATTAGGTCACTTTGCTCTTACGTGGGACTGACCCTTTAACCCATTAACCACGTCCCCTCATTAGGTCACTTTGCCCCTACGTGGGACTGACCCTTTAACCCATTACACACGTCCCTGTCATTAGGTCACTTTGCCCCTACGTGGGACTGTCCCTTTAACCCATTAAACACGCCCCTGTCATTAGGTAACTTTGCTCCTACGTGGGACTGTCCCTTTAACCCATTAACCACGTCCCTGTCATTAGGTAACTTTGCTCCTACGTGGGACTGACCCTTTAACACATGAAACACGTCCCTGTCATTAGGTCACTTTGCCCCTACGTGGGACTGACCCTTTAACCCATTAACCACGTCCCTGTCATTAGGTCACTTTGCCCCTACGTGGGACTGACCCTTTAACCCATTAACCACGTCCCTGTCATTAGGTAACTTTGCTCCTACGTGGGACTGACCCTTTAACACATGAAACACGTCCCTGTCATTAGGTCACTTTGCCCCTACGTGGGACTGTTCCTTTAACCCATTAACCACGTCCCTGTCATTAGGTCACTTTGCTCCTACGTGGGACTGACCCTTTAACACATGAAACACGTCCCTGTCATTAGGTCACTTTGCCCCTACGTGGGACTGACCCTTTAACCGATTAGGTAGTAATTCTGCACACCAAACAAAATAAAGTGAAGATACTTGCAATGACCGGTGCTCCCGGATCAGGGAAACCCGGCTATAAATTCCTATTCTTGCGTTAGAATAGATGATCCAGGGCACTGCGGATTTTCCAAAGGATTTGTTGAGTCAGCACAGCACGACGTTTCAACCTTCAGCGAGGTCTTTTTCAAGTGACTGGCAAGGCAAACTACTAAAAAGTCCATAACATAAAGTCCAACAAACGTGTGAATAAACTTTATGAGTATCCCCCCTAATTACCCCACGTGGTTCGTCATCTGTTCTCTTCCGCATTCTGACGGAGGTGCGTAGGTGCGCCGATCCGGACTCCAGTCGCGGTGACGTCGTCACACCCTCCCATCATCCATCGTGGTTCCTGATAGGTCCCGAAACTCTCGCGAGGTTTCCTTGTCGTCGACGTTCATGGCAGGGGGATCCGGTCCTGTCCTCTCCTCACTCGCATCGCCTTTGGCCCCAGTTGCTTCTTTGCGCAGGCGCAGTGTAGCTGCGCCACGATACGCGTGCTCCAGGTCCCACAGTGGGGGCTCATGGGGGAGGGATTAAGCCGGGCACGCAGATAGAATGTCACATGTGGGGAAGGTGACCGTCACATAAGGGAGAGAGATTGGAATCATCAGAGAAAAAACACACTAAGTGCCACTATACCTTAAAGAGATAATAAAAAAAATGTTTAAAAAACAGAAGGCTTGTTTCTTTTACTATTTTCATTATTTTCTTTGGTCACTAACAGTGCCTTTGTTGAAGGCATAGATGCGGTTAGGAATTTTTTTTAGTAAAATAACATACCACACAAACTCCTGTTGACTTTATTCTATTATTATTGTACTTCATTTAACACAAAAAATTATTTCAGGTATGAAAATAACTACTATCTACAAATCATGGGTACAGCCATTAACAGCAGGGGTCCCTGGCAGTCTCATTCAGTTTGAATGGCACTGCCAGGGACCCCCGCTGTGATAATCCGATGGGCCATTAGTCTGTCTGCAGAAATGTCACAGAAATGTTGCACCATTACTGGGGTATTGCCCCAGAATTTCCCAGGCAAGTGTTCGGATACTCGTGGCTGCATCAGTAGCTGCTGTACAAGAATTGTCTGAAATGGAAAATCTAGTCGTTAAACCTGCAGATAAAGGGGGCGGAGGGGTGGTGGGGCTGTAGTTCTCTACAAAGTTGATTATGACGCGGGAGCATTGAGATTGCTCAATGATATGGAGACATACAAAAGATTTAAGAAGAATCCTACCGCTCCGTTTCAGCTAGATCTGTTAGAACTACTCAATTAGGGGCTGAGGGCAGGTATCCTTAATAAATCAGAATGCAGATATACTGGGGCGCTCCCTCTTATCTCAATACGTAATAGTAATACAAAATCAAAGATATAAAGATATAAAGCAATGTGTCATACTGGCCCCAAGGATATATTATAGTTGCTGCTCAACCCCAAAGAGGACCTTCCCGCAATCCTCGTAGTGGAATATGTGAAAGAAGTGTAAGGGGGGCGTAAAGCACATAGGAGCATAGAGTTAGATATGTCTCTAACATATAAATAATAGAACAATGTCCCAACCCATGGTTGGATGTATCATAGAATGGTATATATATATATATATATATATATATATATATATATATATATATATATAAATATATATATATATATATATATATACAGTGTTCGACAAACCTATACATTTGCTCGCCCCGGGCGAGTGGATTTAACATCGTGGCGAGCTCCTATTGGCCCAAGCAGCACACGTTTAGTACTAGGTGGCGAGTAGATTTTTTTGTGTGGCGAGTAGATTTTTTGGTGATTTGTCGACCACTGTATATAGATATATATATATATAATAATAATACTGAGTTAAGTTATGGTGAGTAAAAAAAGTGACAAAAACCCTCCACAGGAAAGCAAATATGCAAATACAACTGTATGCTCATCTGCATGTTTTGTCACTTTTTTTACTCACCATAACTTAACTCAGTATTATGGTATAGCCTATTCCATAGCCTCTTTGCATACCCAGTTAATCAATGATGAGACCCATTAAGGTCGAAACAGCTGTCTGTGGGTGGTTTTCTGGGTATGCACCTTAACCCTGACTGTGCTCAAAGCTGTGACCATGCAGCAAGCTTAAGCCTATAGGGAACCATGTTAAAAATGGTTTTTGAGGCAAAAAGTGACACTGTGTGCTCATCTGCATGTCATTTCCCAGAATCCCTTGCTGCAGTGGAAGTGCTGTATGCTGGGTGATAATGGGGAAAGGCGGAGTTGCAGACCTGCCTAAGACATGCAGATGAGCATACAGTTGTATTTGCATATATATATATATATATATATATATATATATATATATATATATATATATATATACAGTGTTCGACAAACCTATACATTTGCTCGCCCCGGGCGAGTGGATTTAACCCCCGGGCGAGTAAATATTGGCCCAAGCAGCACACGTTTGGTACTAGGTGGCGAGTAGATTTTTTTGTGTGGCGAGTAGATTTTTTTGTGTGGCGGGTAGATTTTTTGGTGATTTGTCAACCACTGTGTATATATATATATATATATATATATATATATATATATATATATATATATATATATATATATATATATATATATATGAACAACAAGAAAAGAAAGCGCCCGATCCTAGTGCAGCATGAAAAATTACAATTTAATAAAAAATGGGAGATCCAACAAATTTAAACTCACAAACTCACAAACGGATAAAAGGTAAAAGCATGTAATGAGTATACTCATTCGCCAACTGCACAACGATGTTGCTCCACTTGCACGCCACTCTCTCCTTCTGTGAAGTCCCAGCTTCTTTGACCGTCGTCCAGTAGAGGTACAGGAACTGCACAGCCCTTCACAGCATGACCCGGAAGTCCACCACCCTCATAGTAGTATCCGGATGGGAGGTATGGTAAGTGTGACCCCGCAAAGGCAGATGTAAGACCCAGCAGCAAGCAAAATGTCCCAAGAGCGTCCGTGGTGCAATAGCAGTTACGCTCATACGGACGCTCTTGGGACATTTTGCTTGCTGCTGGGTCTTACATCCGCCTTTGCGGGGTCACACTTACCATACCTCCCATCCGGATACACAGGTCACACTTACCATCCCACCCCACTTCACACACTACTACACCATGTATACACAGCACAGGTACAGCACGGGCAGCGGCAGTGCCAGCCTCCCCCTCAACACACACTACTACACCATGACATGTATACACAGCACAGGTACAGCGCGGGCAGGGGCAGTGCCAGCCTCCCCCTCACACACACACTATTTAACCATGTATACACAGCACAGGTACAGCGCGGGCAGCAGCATTGCCAGCCTCCCCCCCTCACACACACGCTACTACACCATGTATACACAGCACAGGTACAGCGCAGGCAGTGCCAGCCTCCCCCTCACACACACTACTACACCATGTATACACAGCACAGGTACAGCGCGGGCAGCAGCAGTGCCAGCCTCCCCTCACACACACTACTACACCATGTATACACAGCACAGGTACAGCGCGGGCAGCGTCAGCCTCCCCCTCACACTCACTACTACACCATGTATACACAGCACAGGTACAGCGCGGGCAGCGGCAGTGCCAGCCTCCCCTCACACACACTACTACACCATGTATACACAGCACAGGTACAGCGCGGGCAGCGGAAATGCCAGCCTCCCCCCTCACACACACTACTACACCATGTATACACAGCACAGGTACAGGGCGGGCAGTGCCAGCCTCCCCCTCACACACACTACTACACCATGTATACACAGCACAGGTACAGCGCAGGCAGCGGCAGCGCCAGCCTCCCCCTCACACACACTACTACACCATGTATACACAGCACAGGTACAGCGGGGGCAGCGGCAGTGCCAGCCTCCCCCTCACACACACTACTACACCATGTATACACAGCACAGGTACAGCGCAGGCAGCGGTAGTGCCAGTCTCCCCCTCACAAACACTACTACACCATGTATACACAGCACAGGTACAGCGCGGGCAGCGGCAGTGCCAGCCTCCCCCTCACACACACTACTACACCATGTATACACAGCACAGGTACAGCGCGGGCAGCGGCAGTGCCAGCCTCCCCCTCACACACACTACTACACCATGTATACACAGCACAGGTACAGCGCGGGCAGTGCCAGCCTCCCCCTCACACACACTACTACACCATGTATACACAGCACAGGTACAGCACGGGCAGCGGCAGTGCCAGCCTCCCCCTCACACACACTACTACACCATGTATACACAGCACAGGTACAGCGCGGGCAGTGCCAGCCTCCCCCTCACACACACTACTACAACATGTACACACAGCACAGGTACAGCGCGGGTGTCATGGAACAGGAATAACCCTGTCTGCACTTCTGTTTCAACCCCCCCCCCCTTTCCTTGCAGCCCTGCTTGTCAGCCTTCTTAGTGCCAGCTGTATGTGTTTGGTTCTGCACACAAACACAGTGCTTGTGTGATAATACAGAGCCATTTCCTCTCCACCAGCAGCTTGGTGTATTAGAGATGCAACATTATTGCTACATGTTGTAGCTCCCCCAGACACTCCTGTGAGTTGCCATGGCAGCCCCAGCCTTTCTCTCAAATGGGCTGGTCTGCTTTCTCCCCCTCTGCTCTGCCCACAGATGATCTGTCCCCAGACTATCTTACTACCCAGCATACATTGGCACTTCCTTTCCACCATACCTCTGGATGAGTGAGTACCTTGCTGTAACCCCTGTAATGGTGCTGCAGGATTATCTTTTCACCTCCCTTTACTACTAAGCACACACAGAGATATTTAGACCTACACCTCTACACAAGAGACTGTTTTTCCCTGCTTTCTACAAATAAAGTAAGAAAAGAAACAGACCTTGTCGTGCTTGGAAAAGAGGGCCGCGTTTACACTATCTGAGCTAAGTCATCTTACACGTGAACCCCTGGCTTCCAGAATAGCGGGCAGTGGCAGTGCCAGCCTCCCCCTCACACACACTACTACACCATGTATACACAGCACAGGTACAGCGCAGGCAGCGGCAGCCTCCCCCCTCACACACTACTACACCATGTATACACAGCACAGGTACAGTGGGGGCAGCGGCAGTGCCAGTCTCCCCCTCACACACACTACTACACCATGTATACACAGCACAGGTACAGCGCGGGCAGTGCCAGCCTCCCCCTCACACACACTACTACACCATCTATACACAGCACAGGTACAGCGCGGGCAGCGGCAGTGCCAGCCTCCCCCTCACACACACTACTACACCATGTATACACAGCACAGGTACAGCGCGGGCAGCGGCAGTGCCAGCCTCCCCCTCACACACACTACTACACCATGTATACACAGCACAGGTACAGCACGGGCAGCGGCATTGCCAGCCTCCCCCCCCTCCCCCCTCACAAACACTGCAGATTTTCTTACCCATCTGACAGCTTAGAAGGAGGAAAAGTACAATTGGTATCGTCTTCATTTTCTCTCTCTCTCTCTCTCTCTCTCTCTCTCTGTCTATCTGTCTGTAAGCACTCTCTTTCTCTCTCATATACCCATCTATCTATTGTCTCCAACAATCAGAATTCCCACCTTGTTTCCGTAATAAATTCAAAACCAGTATATAAGTGATATAATTTTTATGGGACCAGCAGATGGTTAATAAGTTGGAAGCTTTCGCACGTTACAGGGACCTGATTCAGGTGTGGCGAGGCAGAAGTGATTATATATATAGGATTGCTAAATACAATCATAAAGCAATAAAACCTTATTAAATACATCACAAGCCCCAATCTCTTACAGGGCAAACCCTTCCCATATCCTGGCATTTCCCCGATATATAAACGATTCATATTACCCACCTTTCCCAGGCGTGCCAGTCTTTTATTGCAGAAGTGACAATCGCATGGTGAGGTTTATGACCTTCTGCTCTTTCTCAAGGTCGTTCAGTATGTCCATTCACCCCCCTCCTCCCCCCCCCATTTGTCCTTCCCCCTTCTGTGCCCCCCTTGGAGGAGAGGGGCACCGTTGTTGAATTCGGAAAAAATACGGTAACGGCTTGAGCACGGCGAATGTGTCACAATATGATCGGCGAATGTGTCACAATATGATCGGCGAATGTGTCACAATATGATCGGCGAATGCGTCACAATATGATCGGCGTATGCGTCACAATATGATGGGCGAATGTGTCACAATATGATCAGCGAATGTGTCACAATATGATGGGCGAATGTGTCACAATATGATCGGCGAATGTGTCACAATATGATCGGCGAATGTGTCACAATATGATCGGCGAATGCGTCACAATATGATGGGCGAATGTGTCACAATATGATGGGCGAATGTGTCACAATATGATGGGCGAATGTGTCACAATATGATGGGCGAATGTGTCACAATATGATGGGCGAATGTGTCACAATATGATCGGCGAATGTGTCACAATATGATCGGCGAATGTGTCACAATATGATCGGCGAATGTGTCACAATATGATCGGCGAATGTGTCACAATATGATCGGCGAATGTGTCACAATATGATCGGCGAATGTGTCACAATATGATCGGCGAATGTGTCACAATATGATTGGCGAATTGGTCGCTGTATTCGAATGAATCGTCAAATATATATATGCCATTCCACCGGTGGCACGCACCATGGAGATGGGGGTGAGAAGGAAGAGGAAGGGAGGGACTGTTTAGCGTTAGTCCCAAATGATATATATATATCCCCTCGAGGCCACCTTTAACATAAGGTGAGAGACCTGGTTACAAAAAAAGGTGCCCCAGAGATACCTGGGAAAATATGATAACAGCCGTAACCAAATGACTGCCGGCGCTTCGCTGTGATCCAACCCGGCGGCACAACTGCCGCCGCCCACTTTATTGCTAAGGTAAAGCCCTTATCCTAAAGCCCTTACCCTAAAACCCGTTCCTTAAGCCCTTACCCTAAAACCACTACCCTAAGCCCTTACCCTAAGCCCTTACCCTAAACCCCTACCCTAAACCCCTATCCTAAGCCCTTACCCTAAAACCCCTACCCTAAGCCCTTACACTAAAGCCCCTACCCTAAAACCCCTACCCTAAGCCCTTACCCTAAAACCCCTACCCTAAAACCCCTACCCTAAGCCCTTACCCTAAAACCCCTACCCTAAGCCCTTACTCTAAAGCCCCTACCCTAAAACCCCTACCCTAAGCCCTTACCCTAAAACCCCTACCCTAAAACCCCTGCCCTAAAACCTCTACCCTAAGCCCTTACCCTAAAACCCTTACCCTAAAACCCCTACCCTAAGCCCTTACCCTAAAACCCCTACCCTAAGCCCTTACCCTAAAACCCCTACCCTAAGCCCTTACCCTAAGCCCTTACCCTAAAACTCCTACCCTAAGCCCTTACCCTAAAAGCCCTACACTAAAACCCCTACCCTAAAACCCCTACCCTAAGCCCTTACCCTAAAACCCCTACCCTAAGCCCTTACCCTAAAACCCCTACCCTATGCCCTTACCCTAAAACCCCTACCCTACGCCCTTACCCTAAGCCCTTACCCTAAAACCCCTACCCTAAGCCCTTACCCTAAAACCCCTACCCTAAAACCCCTACCCTAAGCCCTTACCCTTAAACCCCTACCCTAAAACCCCTACCCTAAAACCCCTACCCTAAATCCCTTACCCTAAAACCACTACCCTAAAACCCCTACCCTAAGCCCTTACCCTAAAACCCCAACCCTAAGCCCTTACCCTAAAACCCCTACCCTAAACCCTTACCCTAAAACCCCTACCCTATGCCCTTACCCTAAAACCCCTACCCTAAGCCCTTACCCTAAGCCCTTACCCTAAAACCCCTACCCTAAGCCCTTACCCTAAAACCCCTACCCTAAAACCCCTACCCTAAGCCCTTACCCTTAAACCCCTACCCTAAAACCCCTACCCTAAAACCCCTACCCTAAATCCCTTACCCTAAAACCACTACCCTAAAACCCCTACCCTAAGCCCTTACCCTAAAACCCCTACCCTAAGCCCTTACCCTAAAACCCCTACCCTAAGCCCTTACCCTAAAACCCCAACCCTAAGCCCTTACCCTAAAACCCCTACCCTAAGCCCTTACCCTAAAACCCCTACCCTAAGCCCTTATCCTAAAACCCCTACCCTAAGCCCTTACCCTAAAACCCCTACCCTAAAACCCCTACCCTAAGCCCTTACCCTAAGCCCTTACCCTAAAACCCCTACCCTAAAACCCCTACCCTAAGCCCTTACCCTAAAACCCCTACCCTAAGCCCTTACCCTAAAACCCCTACCCTAAGCCCTTACCCTAAAGCCAAATGCAGTAAGTCTCGGGCTGTCACTGACAAGCTTCTAATAGCAGTTCCCCTTGCAGCTGGGTGTGTTCGAGCGCCTCCCCAATACGCTCCTATAACGGGGCTCCCCAAAGGAAGCCCCAACAAGCAAGGTGTAAAAAGGTGACAAAGCAATTGTTGCACTTACAAGACTTACAAACAAAGTACATGTACCCAAAACACACTAATTGTACACTAAATGACATGGACCAAATGGCCATTAATTTTTTTTTCTGCAAGCAATTGTTACATCACTCCCGTCATATCTTAAGGACACCACCATGGTCCTTCAAGTCCTAAGTGACTTTGAATGGCATGAGGGATACAGATTGGCCACATTAGATGTCCAAGCTCTTTATACGAGCATACCACACTCTAAGGGAGTGTTGGCAGTGGAATATTTTCTTATGTTAGATCCAACGTTACCACGTCCACAAATAGAATTCATTTTGAACTCCGTTCGGTTTATTTGGGGTCATAATTATTTTATGTTTGACTCTATGTATTTTTTGCAAATACGAGGCACAGTGATGGGGACAACTTTTCCCCCATCGTTTGCCAATGTATATATGGGACGTTGTGTGACCATGTTTGTTGTTGGTGCCCCTCCTCCACAGCTTAAGCTGTGGAGGAGATATATTGATGACATTCTTATCATTTGGTAGGGGAGCGAGGCCTCGTATTTGGAGTTTGTCTTGTCACTGAATGACAATGAGTTTAATCTAAAATTCAGTGGAGACAACAGCATTAGTGCTATACCCTTCCTAGACTTGGAGATCTTCATCGCAAATAGTTCCATACATACTAAAACCTTTTTTAAGGCTAATAACGTCAACTCATACCTGCATCCAAGTAGCTGTCATGACAACAGATGGATTAACAACATTCTGTTTAATCAATTCCTAAGACTTAAGAGGAATAATACTATGAAGCAGGACTTTGATGCGCAGGCCAGTTTCCTAGAAGAAAGTTTTATTAGGAAGGATTATGATGTTGGATCTAATTGAGACATCTCTAGATAAAGCTAGAAAAGTTAAACGCCAGTCCTTGTTAACGTATAGAAAACCTCTTGGCTATAGGCGGTATGTCCAATCAAATGAACAGCTACAAAGACTTCGGAAGCTAAAAATACCCCAGCATTTATTACACAATTTAATGGGGCCAACCACCTGATTAAATGTGTCCTGTGTAAGCACTGGGGCGTCCTCAAGATGGAACCAATCTTGGGGCCTCTGTTAAAATCGAAGCCAGATGTCGTATTCAGACGGGCACAAAACTTGAAGGGCATATTAGCTCCTAGTCTAGTACCTCCATTAAAGAAAGGACAGGGCAACATCAGGTCCAGTTTGGGAATTGTGGGAAATTTCAGGTGTGGGACGTGTCAAGCCTGTAACCCTGTCACAGTAGACAAACAGGTAACATCAGCGGTTACCAAGAAGTCATATAAGATCAATAAATTAATTAATTGTCTCACAACACATGCAGTGTATGTATTAGAATGCTCATGTCACATACAGTACATTGGAAAAACAAAGAGGGCTTTCAAATTGAGGATCATGGAGCACCATAGAAATGTTAAAAAATTTCCTTTATCAACCCCTAACCACTGACCAGCCTTAAATCTCACCCCACAAATCAAGTATCCCAACAGCCTGCACTCATGGCTATTGTCCCACACTCCAGTCACTCCTACCACACATTGTGACCAAGCACTGCCATACACAGCACTTACTCCCTCACCTGCTGTCTCTTTAAGTTTCCCATTAAACCTCTTAGAGTGTAAGCTCTTCGGGGCAGGGATTTCCTTTCCTATTGTCTGATTTTGCTGCACTTATTGTATTATAATTCCCTGTACTGTATTCTTTGTGAAACGCTGAGTACACTTTTGGCGCTACTGTATATACATAAAGACATACAATACAATACCCCACTACTGAAGCATTTTAAGGAGTTTCACAACTGTGACTCTAGTTCCATTCAATTTAAGGGGATTGATACTATCCCACGAAATCCTAGACGGGGAAATAGAGATCTTGCCCTGTTAAAAAGAGAGCCACATTGGATTTTCACGTTTGACTCTAAACACCCTAAAGGCTTCAATGAGCTAATAGAGCTCACTCCAGTTTTAAGATAAAGCTATTAGGAATCAGTTTTTCTGGATGTGTTCATTATCATGCATTTAGAGTGTTATTGATGTTTCACTCATTTGCATACATGTTTGCACCAATGCTGTTATTGTAGGGTTGGTTCGCATTATTGTAAGAGTGGTGGCATCAGCTGATTGGCTGCTGCTTCCTATATATGCGCGTGGGTGACCTCTAACGTGACCTCCTGACGAAGGGGGATGTCTGTGTGTGTGGAGAGGGGGGATGTGTCTGCGTGTGTGTGTGTGTGTGTGTGTGTGTGTGTGTGTGTGTGTGTGTGTGTGTGTGTGTGTGTGTGTGTGTGTGTGTGTGTGTGTGTGTGTGTGTGTGGAGAGGGGGTGTGTGTGTGTGTGTGTGGAGAGGGGGGATGTGTGTGTGTGTGGAGAGGGGGGATGTGTGTGTGTGTGGAGAGGGTGTGTGTGTGTGTGTGTGTGTGTGTGTGTGTGTGTGTGTGTGTGTGTGTGGAGAGGGGGGATGTGTGTGTGTGTGGAGAGGGGTGTGTGTGTGTGTGTGTGTGTGTGTGTGTGTGGAGCGGGGGGATGTGTGTGTGTGTGTGTGTGTGTGGAGAGGGGGGATGTGTGTGTGTGTGTGTGTGTGTGTGTGTGTGTGTGTGTGTGTGTGTGTGTGTGTGTGTGTGTGTGTGTGTGTGTGTGTGGAGAGGGGGGATGTGTGTGTGTGTGTGTGTGGAGAGGGGGGGATGTGTGTGTGTGTGGAGAGGGGTGATGTGTGTGTGTGTGTGTGTGTGTGTGTGTGTGTGTGTGTGTGTGTGTGTGTGTGTGTGTGTGTGTGTGTGTGTGTGTGTGTTGTAATCTACAGCCCTTACAATTAAGGCACTTAAAAAAAAAACTTTTTTGATGCCTTGTTGTCTTGGTATATTTTTTCTCAGACAGCTCGGGGCTTGTCTCTGTTTTAAGTTAGGTGCTTTAGTGAATATCGAAAACAGAAAACAAAAACTCTGGCGCTACCTCAAATCGGGGACACCAGAAGCAGGGGAGGAAAATTATATGTACCAAAGCAGTAATAAATTATACGACCGTAGAGGTGTGTGTGTGTGTGTGTGTGTGTGTGTGGAGGGGGGATGTGGGTGTGTGTGTGGAGGGGGGATGTGTGTGTGTGTGTGTGTGTGTGTGTGTGTGTGTGTGTGTGTGTGTGTGTGTGTGTGTGTGTGTGTGTGTGTGTGTGTGTGTGTGTGTGTGTGTGTGTGTGTGTGTGTGTGTGTGTGTGTGTGTGTACTGAAACACACTATATTAACAACTTTAAAATAGTACATTCTCCCGTAATTTAAAGTGAAAGTAAAGTAAATTGAGCACAAACAGACATTACACCTCCTCTCCGTTTCAGCCTTCCCCCTTGCTCTGATCTCCGCCCCTCTGCCTTCCCCCTTGTTCCTGTCTCCGCCCCTCTGCCTTCCCCCTTGTTCTTGTCCCCGCCCCTCTGCCTTCCCCCTTGTTCCTGTCCCCGCCCCTCTGCCTTCCCCCTTGTTCCTGTCCCCGCCCCTCTGCCTTCCCCTTTGTTCCTGTCTCCGCCCCTCTGCCTCCCCCTTGTTCCTGTCTCCGCCTCCCACTTGCTCCTGTCCCCGCCCCTCTGCCTTCCCCCTTGCTCTCATCTCCGCCCCTCTGCCTTCCCCCTTGTTCCTGTCTCCGCCCCTCTGCCTTCCCCCTTGTTCCTGTCTCCGCCCCTCTGCCTTCCCCCTTGTTCCTGTCTCTGCCCCTCTGCCTTCCCCTTGCTCTTGTCTCCGCCCCTCAGCGTTCCCCCTTGCTCCTGTCTCCGCCCCTCTGCCTTCCCCTTGTTCCTGTCTCCGCCCCTCTGCCTTCCCCCTTGTTCCTGTCTCCGCCCCTCTGCCTTCCCCCTTGCTCCTGTCTCCGCCCCTCTGCCTTCCCCCTTGTTCCTGTCTCCGCCCCTCTGCCTTCCCCCTTGTTCCTGTCTCCTCCCCTCTGCCTTCCCCCTTGTTCCTGTCTCCTCCCCTCTGCCTTCCCCCTTGTTCCTGTCTCTGCCCCTCTGCCTTCCCCCTTGCTCTTGTCCCCGCCCCTCTGTTTTCCCCCTTGCTCTTGTCCCCGCCCCTCTGCCTTCCCCCTTGTTCCTGTCTCCGCCCCTCTGCCTCCCACTTGCTCTTGTCCCCGCCCCTCTTCCTTCCCCCTTGTTCCTGTCTCTGCCCCTCTGCCTCCCACTTGTTCCTGTCTCCGCCCCTCTGCCTTCCCCCTTGTTCCTGTCTCCGCCCCTCTGCCTCCCCCTTGCTCTTGTCTCCGCCCCTCTGCCTCCCCCTTGCTCTTCTCTCCACCCCTCTGCTTTCCCCCTTGTCCCTGTCTCCGCCTCCCCCTTGTTCCTGTTTCCGCCCCTCTGCCTTCCCCCTTTTTCCTGTCTCCGCCCCACTGCCTCCCCCTTGTCTCCGCCCCTCTGCCTTCCCCCTTGTTCCTGTCTCTGCCCCTCTGCCTTCCCCCTTGTTCCTTTCTCCGCCCCTCTGCCTTCCTCCTTGTTCCTGTCTCCGCCCCTCTGCCTTCCCCCTTGTTCCTGTCTCCACCCCTCGGCCTCCCCCTTGCTCTTGTCTCCGCCCCTCTGCCTCCCCCTTGCTCTTCTCTCTGCCCCTCTGCTTTCCCCCTTGTCCCTGTCTCCGCCTCCCCCTTGTTCCTGTCTCCGCCCCTCTGCCTTCCCCCTTGTTCCTGTCTCCGCCCCTCTGCCTCCCCCTTGCTCTTGTCTCCGCCCCTCTGCCTCCCCCTTGCTCTTCTCTCCACCCCTCTGCTTTCCCCCTTGTTCCTGTCTCCGCCTCCCCCTTGTTCCTGTCTCCGCCCCTCTGCCTTCCCCTTGCTCCTGTCCCCGCCCCTCTGTCTTCCCCCTTGTTCCTGTCTCCGCCCCTCTGCCTTCCCCTTGCTCCTGTCCCCGCCCCTCTGTCTTCCCCCTTGTTCCTGTCTACGCCCCTCTGCCTTCCCCCTTGTTCCTGTCTCCGCCTCTCTGCCTTCTCCCTTGTTCCTGTCCCCGCCCCTCTGCCTTCCCCCTTGTGCCTGTCTCCGCCCTTCTGCCTTCCCCCTTGTTCCTGTCTCCGCCCCTCTGCCTCCCCCTTGCTCCTGTCCCCGCCCCTCTGCCTTCTCCCTTGCTCTTGTCCCCGCCCCTCTGCCTTCCCCCTTGTTCCTGTCTCCACCCCTCTGCCTTCCCCCTTGTTCCTGTCTCCGCCCCTCTGCCTTCCCCCTTGCTCCTGTCTCCGCCCCTCTGCCTTCCCCCTTGCTCCTGTCCCCGCCCCTCTGCCTTCCCCCTTGCTCCTGTCTCCGCCCCTCTGTCTTCCCCCTTGTTCCTGTCTCCGCCCCTCTGCCTTCCCCCTTGCTCTTGTCCCCGCCCCTCTGCCTTCTCCCTTGCTCTTGTCCCCGCCCCTCTGTCTTCCCCCTTGTTCCTGTCTCCGCCCCTCTGTCTTCCCCCTTGTTCCTGTCCCCGCCCCTTTGCCTTCCCCCTTGCTCTTGTCCCCGCCCCTCTGCCTTCCCCCTTGTCTCTGCCCCTCTGCCTTCCCCTTGTTCTTGTCTCCGCCTTCACCCCTGCTCTTGTCTCCGCCTTCTACTTGCTCTTGGCTCCGCCCCTCTGCCTTCCCCCTTGTTCCTGGCTCTGCCCCTCTGCCTTCCCCCTTGTTCCTGGCTCCGCCCCTCTGTCTTCCACCTTGTTTCTGGATCCGCCCCTCTGCCTTCCCCCTTGTTTCTGGATCCGCCCCTCTGCCTTCCCCCTTGCTCTTCTCTCCGCCCCTCTGCCTTCCCCCTTGCTCTTCTCTCCGCCCCTCTGCCTTCTCCCTTGCTCTTGGCTCCGCCCCTCTGCCTTCCCCCTTGTTTCTGGATCTGCCCCTCTGCCTTCCCCCTTGTTTCTGGATCTGCCCCTCTGCCTTCCCCCTTGCTCTTGTCCCCGCCCCTCTGCCTTCCCCCTTGCTCTTGTCTCCGCCCCTCTGCCTTCCCCCTTGCTCCTGTCTCCGCCCCTCTGCTTCCCCCTTGCTCTTGTACCCGCCCCTCTGCCTTCCCCCTTGCTCTTCTCTCCGCCCCTCTGCCTTCCCCCTTGCTCTTCTCTCCGCCCCTCTGCCTTCCCCTTTGCTCCTGTCTCCGCCTCTCTGCCTTCCCCCTTGCTCTTGTCTCCGCCCCTCAGCCTTCCCCCTTGCTCCTGTCTCCGCCCCTCAGCCTTCCCCTTGCTCCTGTCTCCGCCCCTCTGCCTTCCCCCTTGCTCTTGTCTCCGCCCCTCAGCCTTCCCCCTTGCTCCTGTCTCCGCCCCTCAGCCTTCCCCTTGCTCTTGTCTCCGCCCCTCTGCCTCCCCCTTGCTCCTGTCTCCGCCCCTCTTCCTTCCCCCTTGTTCCTGTCTCCGCCCCTCTGTCTTCCCCCTTGTTCCTGTCTCCGCCCCTCAGCCTTCCCCTTGCTCCTGTCTCCACCCCTCTGCCTTCCCCCTTGCTCTTGTCCCCGCCCCTCTGCCTTCCCCCTTGTTCCTGTCTCCGCCTCTCTGCCTTCCCCCTTGCTCCTGGCTCCGCCCCTCAGCCTTCCCCCTTGCTCCTGTCTCCGCCCCTCTGCCTTCCCCCTTGCTCTTGTCCCCGCCCCTCTGCCTTCCCCCTTGCTCCTGTCTCCGCCCCTCTGCCTTCCCCCTTGCTCCTGTCCCCCCCCCTCTGCCTTCCCACTTGTTCCTGGCTCCGTCCCTCTGCCTTCCCCCTTGTTCCTGTCTCCGCCTCTCTGCCTTCCCCCTTGTTCCTGTCTCCGTCCCTCTGCCTTCCCCCTTGCTCCTGTCCCCGCCCTCAGCCTTCCCCCTTGCTCTCATCTCCGCCCCTCTGACTTCCCCCTTGTTCCTGTCTCCGCCCCTCTGCCTTCCCCCTTATTCCTGTCTCCGCCCCTCTGCCTTCCCCCTTGTTCCTGTCTCCGCCCCTCTGCCTTCCCCTTGCTCTTGTCTCCGCCCCTCAGCGTTCCCCCTTGCTCCTGTCTCCGCCCCTCAGCCTTCCCCCTTGTTCCTGTCTCCGCCCCTCTGCCTTCCCCCTTGTTCCTGTCTCCGCCCCTCTGCCTTCCCCCTTGCTCCTGTCTCCGCCCCTCTGCCTTCCCCCTTGTTCCTGTCTCCGCCCCTCTGCCTTCCCCCTTGTTCCTGTCTCCTCCCCTCTGCCTTCCCCCTTGTTCCTGTCTCCTCCCCTCTGCCTTCCCCCTTGTTCCTGTCTCTGCCCCTCTGCCTTCCCCCTTGCTCTTGTCCCCGCCCCTCTGTTTTCCCCCTTGCTCTTGTCTCCGCCCCTCTGCCTTCCCCCTTGTTCCTGTCTCCGCCCCTCTGTCTCCCACTTGCTCTTGTCCCTGCCCCTCTTCCTTCCCCCTTGTTCCTGTCTCCGCCCCTCTGCCTTCCCCCTTGTTCCTGTCTCCGCCCCTCTGCCTTCCTCCTTGTTCCTGTCTCCGCCCCTCTGCCTTCCCCCTTGTTCCTGTCTCTGCCCCTCTGCCTCCCACTTGTTCCTGTCTCCGCCCCTCTGCCTTCCCCCTTGTTCCTGTCTCCGCCCCTCTGCCTCCCCCTTGCTCTTGTCTCCGCCCCTCTGCCTCCCCCTTGCTCTTCTCTCCGCCCCTCTGCTTTCCCCCTTGTCCCTGTCTCCGCCTCCCCCTTGTTCCTGTTTCCGCCCCTCTGCCTTCCCCCTTTTTCCTGTCTCCGCCCCTCTGCCTCCCCCTTGTCTCTGCCCCTCTGCCTTCCCCCTTGTTCCTGTCTCTGCCCCTCTGCCTTCCCCCTTGTTCCTGTCTCCGCCCCTCTGCCTTCCTCCTTGTTCCTGTCTCCGCCCCTCTGCCTTCCCCCTTGTTCCTGTCTCTGCCCCTCTGCCTCCCACTTGTTCCTGTCTCCGCCCCTCTGCCTTCCCCCTTGTTCCTGTCTCCACCCCTCTGCCTCCCCCTTGCTCTTGTCTCCGCCCCTCTGCCTCCCCCTTGCTCTTCTCTCTGCCCCTCTGCTTTCCCCCTTGTCCCTGTCTCCGCCTCCCCCTTGTTCCTGTCTCCGCCCCTCTGCCTTCCCCCTTGTTCCTGTCTCCGCCCCTCTGCCTCCCCCTTGCTCTTGTCTCCGCCCCTCTGCCTCCCCCTTGCTCTTCTCTCCGCCCCTCTGCTTTCCCCCTTGTTCCTGTCTCCGCCTCCCCCTTGTTCCTGTCTCCGCCCCTCTGCCTTCCCCTTGCTCCTGTCCCCGTCCCTCTGTCTTCCCCCTTGTTCCTGTCTCCGCCCCTCTGCCTTCCCCTTGCTCCTGTCCCCGCCCCTCTGTCTTCCCCCTTGTTCCTGTCTCCGCCCCTCTGCCTTCCCCCTTGTTCCTGTCTCCGCCTCTCTGCCTTCTCCCTTATTCCTGTCCCCGCCCCTCTGCCTTCCCCCTTGTGCCTGTCTCCGCCCCTCTGCCTTCCCCCTTGTTCCTGTCTCCGCCCCTCTGCCTCCCCCTTGCTCCTGTCCCCGCCCCTCTGCCTTCTCCCTTGCTCTTGTCCCCGCCCCTCTGCCTTCCCCCTTGTTCCTGTCTCCACCCCTCTGCCTTCCCCCTTGTTCCTGTCTCCGCCCCTCTGCCTTCCCCCTTGCTCCTGTCTCCGCCCCTCTGCCTTCCCCCTTGCTCCTGTCCCCGCCCCTCTGCCTTCCCCCTTGCTCCTGTCTCCGCCCCTCTGTCTTCCCCCTTGTTCCTGTCTCCGCCCCTCTGCCTTCCCCCTTGCTCTTGTCCCCGCCCCTCTGCCTTCCCCCTTGCTCTTGTCCCCGCCCCTCTGTCTTCCCCCTTGTTCCTGTCTCCGCCCCTCTGTCTTCCCCCTTGTTCCTGTCCCCGCCCCTTTGCCTTCCCCCTTGCTCTTGTCCCCGCCCCTCTGCCTTCCCCCTTGTCTCCGCCCCTCTGCCTTCACCCCTGCTCTTGTCTCCGCCCCTCTGCCTTCTACTTGCTCTTGGCTCCGCCCCTCTGCCTTCCCCCTTGTTCCTGGCTCTGCCCCTCTGCCTTCCCCCTTGTTCCTGGCTCCGCCCCTCTGTCTTCCCCCTTGTTTCTGGATCCGCCCCTCTGCCTTCCCCCTTGTTTCTGGATCCGCCCCTCTGCCTTCCCCCTTGCTCTTCTCTCCGCCC
Organism: Ascaphus truei; assembly: GCF_040206685.1. NCBI lineage: Eukaryota > Metazoa > Chordata > Amphibia > Anura > Ascaphidae > Ascaphus > Ascaphus truei. The sequence continues at coordinate 749,637 of NC_134502.1, read as the reverse complement.
CTCTGCCTTCCCCCTTGCTCTTCTCTCCGCCCCTCTGCCTTCTCCCTTGCTCTTGGCTCCGCCCCTCTGCCTTCCCCCTTGTTTCTGGATCTGCCCCTCTGCCTTCCCCCTTGCTCTTGTCCCCGCCCCTCTGCCTTCCCCCTTGCTCTTGTCTCCGCCCCTCTCTCTTCCCCCTTGCTCCTGTCTCCGCCCCTCTGCTTCCCCCTTGCTCTTGTACCCGCCCCTCTGCCTTCCCCCTTGCTCTTCTCTCCGCCCCTCTGCCTTCCCCCTTGCTCTTCTCTCCGCCCCTCTGCCTTCCCCCTTGCTCCTGTCTCCGCCTCTCTGCCTTCCCCCTTGCTCTTGTCTCCGCCCCTCAGCCTTCCCCCTTGCTCCTGTCTCCGCCCCTCAGCCTTCCCCTTGCTCCTGTCTCCGCCCCTCTGCCTTCCCCCTTGCTCTTGTCTCCGCCCCTCAGCCTTCCCCCTTGCTCCTGTCTCCGCCCCTCAGCCTTCCCCTTGCTCTTGTCTCCGCCCCTCTGCCTCCCCCTTGCTCCTGTCTCCGCCCCTCTTCCTTCCCCCTTGTTCCTGTCTCCGCCCCTCTGCCTTCCCCCTTGTTCCTGTCTCCGCCCCTCTGCCTTCCCCCTTGTTCCTGTCTCCGCCCCTCTGTCTTCCCCTTTGCTCCTGTCTCCGCCCCTCTTCCTTCCCCCTTGTTCCTGTCTCCGCCCCTCTGTCTTCCCCCTTGTACCTGTCTCCGCCCCTCTGTCTTCACCCTTGTTCCTGTCTCCGTCCCTCTGCCTTCCCCCTTGTTCCTGTCCCCGCCCCTCTGTCTTCCCCCTTGTTCCTGTCTCCGCCCCTCTGTCTTCCCCCTTGTTCCTGTCTCCGCCCCTCTGCCTTCCCCCTTGTTCCTGTCTCCGCCCCTCTGCCATCCCCCTTGTTCCTGTCCCCGCCCCTCTGCCTTCCCCCTTGTTCCTGTCTCCGCCCCTCTGTCTTCCCCCTTGCTCTTGTCTCCGCCCCTCTGCTTCCCCCTTGCTCTTGTCCCCGCCCCTCTGCCTTCCCCCTTGTTCCTGTCCCCGCCCCTCTGCCTTCCCCCTTGTTCCTGGCTCCGCCCCTCTGCCTTCCCCCTTGTTCCTTGCTCCGCCCCTCTGCCTTCCCCCTTGTTCCTTGCTCCGCCCCTCTGCCTTCCCCCTTGCTCTTGTCTCCGCCCCTCTGCTTCCCCCTTGCTCTTGTCCCCGCCCCTCTGCCTTCCCCCTTGTTCCTGTCCCCGCCCCTCTGCCTTCCCCCTTGTTCCTGGATCCGCCCCTCTGCCTTCCCCCTTGTTCCTGTCCCCGCCCCTCTGCCTTCCCCCTTGTTCCTGGATCCGCCCCTCTGCCTTCCCCCTTGTTCCTTGCTCCGCCCCTTTGCCTTCCCCCTTGCTCCTGTCTCCCCCTTGTTCAGCGGCTACATACTGTACTGTACAGAGAATAATCTGAGCGTGAATGTCTTTATTAGGGAAACATTAGGATACATACAATGACAGAAGAGCAGATAAGCACGAGAGGCGCCAGGCTCTGCAGATGCCAACCATCCCGACTCTTGCGTTCTTCTTTCTACCCCCTTTGTATCTAAAGCCCTCTCCCGCCTTAAACCTTTTTCACTGACTGCCCCACACCTCTGGAATGCCCTTCCCCTCAATACCCGACTAGCACCCTCTCTACCCACCTTTAAGACCCACCTTAAGACACACTTGCTTAAAGAAGCATATGAATAGCACTGTGGCTATTCTGAACACATGATACATAAAGCTTGGCCCCCTGGTGATGCACTTACCAGAACTCCCTCCTACTGTCTCTGTACGTTCTACCTACCTACCAATTAGACTGTAAGCTCCTCGGGGCAGGGACTCCTCTTTCTTAATGTTACTTTTATGCCTGTAGCACTTATTCCCATGATCTGTTATTTATATTATTTGTTATTTATTTGATTACCCCATGTATTACTGCTGTGAAGCGCTATGTACATTTATGGCGCTATATAAATAAAGACATACAATACAATACCTACGCGTTTCGGGCAGCACACCCTTTATAAAGGAACAGAACATACAGAGAATAATCTGAGTTTGTTTATTAGGGAAACATGACGATACAATGACAGGAAAGCAGATAAGCCCGGGAGGCGCCAGGCTCTGCAGATGCCAACGGTATCTGAGACGGTATAAGGTGGCACAACCACGCCCCTCAACAGGGAAGGTGTTAATGGGGGTGCGATGCCCTGCGGGGACTCAGGACTGCTTGACCAGCCACAGGGCCACTATCCCTGCGACATGGTGGGGGTGGCAGCGGAGTTACAGAGATCGGTGTAGCAGTAGTAGGTGCAGCTTTTCGTCACATGAAAGTCCAAGTCGGAATTCCTCTCGCTGAAGTTGCTGTCCGTGGTGTTGAAGTCGTGCGTGATGCAGCCTTTCCCCGTTAGCTTGACATTTTCTGTTATAAGGTAGAAGAGTAATCAACTCATAGCAGTCCTGCAGGTGCCAATCTTTGTATATCCCTGTGTGCCAGCCCTAGAGGTGCCAGGTACTATATCCCATGGACTAGTACTAGAGGAGTCAGGCTCTGTATATATCCCCCTGTACCAGCCCTAGAGGTACCAGCCTCTGCATACTCCCCCTGTGCCAGCCCCAGAGGTTCCAGGCTTGTATATCCCCCTGTGCCAGCCCCAGAGGTGCTAGGCTCTGTATATCCCCCTGTGCCAGCCCTAGAGATGCCAGGCTCTGTATATCCCCCTGTGCCAGCCCTAGAGGTGCCAGGCTCTGTATATCCCCCTGTGCCAGCCCTAGAGGTGCCAGGCTCTGTATATCCCCCTGTGCCAGCCCTAGAGGTGCCAGGCTCTGTATATCCCCCTGTGCCAGCCCTAGAGGTGCCAGGCTCTGTATATCCCCCTGTGCCAGCCCTAGAGGTGTCAGGCTCTGTATACCCCCCTATGCCAGCCCTAGAGGTGCCAGGCTCTGTATATCCCCATGCCAGCCCCAGAGGTGCCAGGCTCTGTATATCTCCCTGTGCCAACCCTAGAGGTGCCAGGCTCTGTATATCCCCATGCCAGCCCTAGAGGTGCAGCCTCTGTATACCCCCCTATGCCAGCCCTAGAGGTGCCAGGCTCTGTATATCCCCATGCCAGCCCTAGAGGTGCCAGGCTCTGTATATCCCCCTGTGCCAGCCCTAGAGATGCCATGCTCTGTATACCCCCCTGTGCCAGCCCTAGAGGTGCAGCCTCTGTATACCCCCTGTGCCAGCCTTAGTGGTGCCAGGCTCTGTATATCCCCATGCCAGCCCTAGAGGTGCCAGGCTCTGTATATCCCCATGCCAGCCCTAGAGGTGCAGCCTCTGTATATCACCCTGTGTCAGCCCTAGAGGGCTGTATGCTCTGTATACCCCCCGCTGCCAGCCCTAAAGGTGCCAGGCTCTGTATATCACCCTGTGCCAGCCCTAAAGGTTCCAGGCTCTGTATACCCCCCTGTACCAGCCCTAGAGGTGCCAGGCTCTGTATATACTGAGGAGATCCTAACTCGCTGGGTGATTGGGGTGAGGCTGGTATTAGACACACCTCCCACCTTGCACTCATCTTATACCCAGGGCTGAGATTGGGACAAGAAGGCATTAAAGAGGGGGAGGGGGGGTAGAAATTGAGAAGGGCAGGAGAGAAATAGTTGGGGGGGGGGGTAGGAGAGAGAAAGAAGTAGGGTGGGGGGCAGCGAGAGAGAGATTAGTTGCCACTCACCAGTTTCCAACACGCCGGTATAACAGCCAACATTCCCCTCTACACAGGACGAAGCTGTGATAACTGTACAGTCACCAAGGTCACATGTATAGCAGTCCAGAGTATTACCTGTGAGAGACAGCACAGGTTCAGTGTGGGCAGCAGCAGTGCCAGCCTCCCCCTCACACACTACTACACCATGCAATGTATACACAGCACAGGTACAGCGCGGGCAGTGCCAGCCTCCCCCCTCACACACACACTACTACACCATGTATACACAGCACAGGTACAGCGCGGGCAGTGCCAGCCTCCCCCTCAACACACACTACTACACCATGACATGTATACACAGCACAGGTACAGCGCGGGCAGGGGCAGTGCCAGCCTCCCCCTCACACACACTACTACACCATGTATACACAGCACAGGTACAGCGCAGGTACAGCACAGGCAGCGGCAGTGCCAGCCTCCCCCTCACACACTACTACACCACGTATACACAGCACAGGTACAGCGCGGGCAGTGCCAGCCTCCCCCTCACACAGACTACTACACCATGTATACACAGCACAGGTACAGCGCAGGCAGCGGCTGTGCCAGCCTCCCCCCACTCAAACACACACTACTACACCATGACATGTATACACAGCACAGGTACAGCGCGGGCAGCGGCAGTGCCAGCCTCCCCCTCACACACACTACTACACCATGACATGTATACACAGCACAGGTACAGCACGGGCAGCGGCAGTGCCAGCCTCCCCCTCACTCACACTGCTACACCATGTATACACAGCACAGGTACAGCACGGGCAGCGGCAGTGCCAGCCTCCCCCTCACACACACACTACTTCACCATTTATACACAGCACAGGTACAGCGCAGGCAGGGGCAGTGCCAGCCTCCCACTCACACACAGGAAGGGGAGGAGCTGTGGGCCAAGATGGCGGCAGACCCTGGAGGAGGGAGAGGAGTGGGAACCAGGTCTCAAGCTAATCTGAATGCGGATAAGAAAGTTTCCCTGGAAGCTAAAGTGCAGAAATGTTTGCAAAAGAAAGAGTCAGAAAATGTGGAAAAAGAGATGAATGAAAATGTTGGGCAGAAAGAGGCTGAAATAGAGAATACCGATAGTCCAGCTCAGAACCAGATGGGTAAGAGAACTGCGGCTAAAACCAGCTCAAGGTTTAGTGAAGCCAAGAGTAAAAGGCAGGCAGAACATGAGAAAAGGAGACTTGGGGTCACAGAAATTGTTATCCCACAAATTAGCAAGGACATACACACTAATGCACAGACAACTGCAGCTACACCTGGGACAGAGACCCCGCAAGCAACTGCACCTGACGCAGTGACCCCGCAAACAACTATACCTGACGCAGGTATACCTTAAGCTGAGAGCCTGAATGATGCTGGCAATACACCTGAGACAGAGCAGCAAACAGCCCAGGCACAGGAAGAAGTGTCTGAAATAGAAATGGCTGAAGCAGTGGAGAATGCTGAAGCAGTTGAGGCTTTTGAGGCACAAGAAATGGAGATTCCAAAAGTGGGAGAGAAATCCATACAGCCTGCAGCAGCATCAAAGCCCTTAGCAGAAACAGGAGCGGAAAAAGCACAGTCCTTAGCTGAAGCAGGAACAGCAGCAAAACCAACAGGAGCGGCTGAGCCAGCTCCCCCACAGGAGTCAGCATGGAGTACAAGACGCCCAGGTACATCTTATTTGTCATTTGATGATGCCAGAAAGCACAGGAACGTAGTCAGACTGCATTATTGTGGGGATATGGTTCCTATACCGGACAGATTTGTTATAGGAAAAGACTTGATCAAAGTTTCTCTTGGCTTCCAACCCAGTGAGGTGTATGCTTTGTTACATGCTCCTAATAGCAGAAACTATGAAGTCAGCTTTAAGACACCAGAAGGGCTAGAAAAATTCTGGTTTCGTTACAGAGAAGTGAAGGATAATCCAGAATGGGAATTCTTTAAAGTTATCCAGGTATCTCGCCCTGTGACAGTGGAAGTGAATATTATCTTTGATATTGAGACTAGCGGTAGAAGATATATGTTTTTGGCTGCAAAGACAGTGCGATGTTCAGTCCGGTCCAGTGAAAAGTATGGATGCTGAAGGTTTCTGGAATGGGGGCTACAAGTTTAAAGTTAAGCTCAGGTACACACACAATGTGGCATGTCACCTCCCAAACGCCATATATATTGGAAGGGATCGCGGGCGATGTTTTTATTGGGGACAGCCTAAAAAGTGTTTTAAATGTGACTCCCCCAGGCACTTAAGCTCAGCGTGTGACAAAATCAGGTGCACTTTGTGTGGTTCTATTGGTCATCACAGCTGTGAGTGTGACAAGGACATTGTCTGCAACCTGTGCTATAAATGTGGTTATTCCTTTAAAGATTGCCCAGAAGCCGAACACAACCATTATACGCAGAATGACACAGAGTCATCAGAAAGTCTTCAACTTGCATCTGCAGAAGGGGTTTTAAAGTCTCTTGGTCTGACATATACGCTTCCAGCCCAAAGGGTGTCAGACGGAGAACACAGGAGCGATCTGAGTTTTGTACCAAACACAGAGAATTTTACTCAGGAAGGTGATGTACCCCGCAAAGATGGTGTCGAACCCTGCAAAGATGGCGACGAACCCTGCAAAGATGGCGGCGAACCCTGCAAAGATGGCGGCGAACCCTGCAAAGAGGGCGGCGAACCCTGCAAAGAGGGCGGCGAACCCTGCAAAGATGGCGGCGAACCCTGCAAAGATGGCGGCGAACCCTGCAAAGAGGGCGGCGAACCCTGCAAAGAGGGCGGCGAACCCTGCAAAGATGGCGGCGAACCCTACATAGAGTAGATGGCGGCGAACCCTGCAAAGATGGCGGCGAACCCTGCAAAGATGGCGGCGAACCCTGCAAAGATGGCGGCGAACCTCACAAAGATGGCGATAATGAATGGGAAACAATAACAAATAAAAACAAGACTGCCCAAACCAGCTCAGCTAGAAAGAAAACTGCAAAAACTGTCCAAGAAGAGATCTCGCTGCACAATACATATGAGGTATTGGGGGAAAAGAGTTGGGGTGAAAAGATGGATGACGCAGACCCCGATATGTCGGACAGTCAGACCTCGCAGAAGTCTGGATCTATTCAGGACATTGAGATGGTCGGACCATCGAATAAGAGAAATCTGCCATCAGAGAGTCCCCCGGGAGAAAGAAAATGGTCAAAAAGAAAAATGGTGCTAAAAAGAAAAAAAAAGGGTGGTGGTGATTCACTAAATATGCAAAGTGCCCCTCTCCGCTGAAAGTGGCAACTAATTAATGTGTATAGTATTAAGGGGAAAAAGATACAGACTCAAGTCTTTTCTAGTCTAAAGGACATTAAGAATTAGATTTTCTTTTTGCAGGAAACTTGCTTGATTACTTTGTGTTATTTATCTATCAGTAAAGTGTATATTGTTTATCTATCAGTAAAGTGTATATAGCAGGGGGAATCTGAGAGGTTGGAGAGATGCGTTTAGATATGTTTGAAAAGGGAATCTCTGTAAGATAAATGTATTGTTTGTCATTTTCTGGCTGCTATTCTGTAAGTATTGTGTGTATTTGTAAATATTTGTATTTTGTATTTAAAATAAAAAAAAGATTCCCCTCACACACTTCTACACCATGTATACACAGCACAGGTACAGCGTGGGCAGCGGCAGTGCCAGCCTTCCCCTCACACACACTACTATACCATGTATACACAGCACAGGTACAGCGCGGGCAGCAGCAGTGCCAGCCTCCCCCTCACACACACTACTACACCATGTATACACAGCACAGGTACAGCGCAGGCAGCGGCAGTGCCAGCCTCCCCCTCACACACACTTCTACACCATGTATACACAGCACAGGTACAGCGTGGGCAGCGGCAGTGCCAGCCTTCCCCTCACACACACTACTACACCATGTATACACAGCACAGTTACAGCGCGGGCAGCAGCAGTGCCAGCCTCCCCCTCACACACACTACTACACCATGTATACACAGCACAGGTACAGCGCGGGCAGCGGCAGTGCCAGCCTCCCCCTCACACACACTACTACACCATGTATACACAGCACAGGTAAAGCGCGGGCAGTGCCGGCCTCCCTCTCACACACACTACTACACCATGTATATACAGCACAGGTACAGCGCAGGCAGCGGCAGTGGCAGCCTCCCCCTCACACACACTACTATACCATGTATACACAGCACAGGTACAGCGCAGGCAGCAGCAGTGCCAGCCTCCCCCTCACACACAGGAAGGGGAGGAGCTGTGAGCCAAGATGGCGGCAGACCCTGGAGGAGGGAGAGGAGTGGGAACCAGGTCTCAAGCTAATCTGAATGCGGATAAGAAAGTTTCACTGGAAGCTAAAGTGCAGAAATGTTTGCAAAAGAAAGAGTCAGAAAATGTGGAAAAAGAGATGAATGAAAATGTTGGGCAGAAAGAATCTGAAATGGAGAATACTGAAAGTCCAGCTCAGAACCAGACGGGTAAGAGAACTGCGGCTAAAACCAGCTCAAGGTCTAATGAAGCCAAGAGTAAAAGGCAGGCAGAGCATGAGAAAAGGAGACTTGGGGTCACAGAACTTGTTATCCCACAAATTGGCAAGGACATACACACTAATGCACAGGCAACTACAGCTACACCTGAGACAGAGACCCCGCAAGCAACTGCACCTGACGCAGTGACCCCGCAAACAACTGTACCTGACGCAGTGACCCCGCAAACAACTGTACCTGACGCAGTGACCCTGCATACGGCTGCACCGGAGATAGAGAAACTGCATACAACTCTACCTGATACAGAGAGACTACAAGCAGCTGATGGTTGCAGACAGGTGCAGGAATTAGCAGCCACACCCAAGGCAGACATGCAGCAAACAGCCCAGGTTGAGAGCCTGAATGATGCTGGCAATACACCTGAGACAGAGCAGCAAACAGCTCAGGCACAGGAAGAAGTGTCTGAAATAGAAATGGCTGAAGCAGTGGAGAACGCTGAAGCAGTAGAGGCTTTTGAGGCGCAAGAAATGGAGATTCCTAAAGTGGGAGAGAAATCCATACAGCCTGCAGCAGCATCAAAGCCCTTAGCAGAAACAGGAGCGGCAAAAGCAAAGTCCTTAGCTGAAGCAGGAACGGCAGCAAAACCAACAGGAGCGGCCGAGCCAGCTCCCCCCCAGCAGTCAGCATGGAGTACAAGACGCCCAGGTACATCTTATTTGTCATTTGATGATGCCAGAAAGCGCAGGAACGTTGTCAGACTACATTATTGGGGGGATATGGCTCCTATACCGGACAGATTTGTTGTAGGAAAAGACTTGATCAAAGTTTCTCTTGGCTTCCAACCCAGTGAGGTTTATGCTTTGTTACATGCTCCTAATAGCAGGAACTACGAAGTGAGCTTTAAGACACCAGAAGGGCTAGAAAAATTCTGGTTTCGTTACAGAGAAGTGAAGGATAATCCAGAATGGGAATTCTTTAAAGTTATCCAGGTTTCTCGCCCTGTGACCGTGGAAGTGAATATTATCTTTGATATTGAGACTGTAGCGGTTGAAGATATATGTTTTTGGCTACAAAGACAGTGCGATATTCAGTCTGGTCCAGTGAAAAGTATGGATGCTGAAGGTTTCTGGAATGGGGGCTACAAGTTTAAAGTTAAACTTCGATACACACACAATGTGGCATGTCACCTCCCAAACGCAATATATATTGGAAGAGATCGCGGGCGATGTTTTTATTGGGGACAGCCTAAAAAGTGTTTTAAATGTGATTCCCCCAGGCACTTAAGCTCAGCGTGTGACAAAATCAGGTGCACTTTATGTGGTTCTATTGGTCATCACAGCTCTGAGTGTGACAAGGACATAGTCTGCAACCTGTGCTATAAATGTGGTCATTCCTTTAAAGATTGCCCAGAAGCCGAACACAACCATTATGGGCAGAATGAAATGTGTAGTGTACAGAATACAGCATCTCCTTGTGATAAAGAGAATACCACAGAGTCATCAGAAAGTCTTCAACTTACACCTGTAGAAGAGGTTTTAAAGTCTCTGGGTCTGACATATACACTTCCAGCCCAAAGGGGGTCAGACGGAGAACACAGGAGTGATCTGAGCAAAGATGGCGGCGAACCCTGCAAAGATGGCGGCGAACCCTGCAAAGATGGCGGCGAACCCTGCAAAGATGGCGACGAACCCTGCAAAGATGGCGGCGAACCTCGCAAAGATGGCGATAATGAATGGGAAACAATAACAAGTAAAAACAAGACTGCCCTAACCAGCTCAGCTGGAAAGAAAACTACAGAAACTGTCCAAGAAGAGATCTCACTGCACAATACATATGAGGTATTGGAGGAAAAGAGTTGGGGTGAAAAGATGGATGACGCAGACCCCGATATGTCGGACAGTCAGACCTCGCAGCGGTCTGGATCTATTCAGGACATTGAGATGGCCGGACCATCAAATAAGAGAAATATGCCACCAGAGAGTCCCCCCGGGAGAAAGAAAATGGTCAAAAAGAAAAATGGTGCAAAAAAGAAAAAAAAAGGGTGGTGGTGATTCACTAAATATGCAAAGTGCCCCTCTCCGCTGAAGGCGGCAACTAATTAATGTGTATAGTATTAAGGGGAAAAGATACAGACTCAAGTCTTTTCTAGTCTAAAGGACATTAAGAATTAGATTTTCTTTTTGCAGGAAACTTGCTTGATTACTTTGTGTTATTTATCTATCAGTAAAGTGTATATTGTTTATCTATCAGATGTAAAGTGTATATAGCAGGGGGAATCTGAGAGGTTGGAGAGAGGCGTTTAGATATCTTTGAAAAGGGAATCTCTGTAAGATAAATGTATTGTTTATGTCATTTTCTGGATGCTATTCTGTAAGTATTGTGTGTTTTTGTAAATATTTGTATTTTGTATTTAAAATAAAAAAGATTCCCCTCACACACACTACTATACCATGTATACACAGCACAGGTACAGCGCAGGCAGCAGCAGTGCCAGCCTCCCCCTCACACACAGGAAGGGGAGGAGCTGTGAGCCAAGATGGCGGCAGACCCTGGAGGAGGGAGAGGAGTGGGAACCAGGTCTCAAGCTAATCTGAATGCGGATAAGAAAGTTTCCCTGGAAGCTAAAGTGCAGAAATGTTTGCAAAAGAAAGAGTCAGAAAATGTGGAAAAAGAGATGAATGAAAATGTTGGGCAAAAAGAATCTGAAATGGAGAATACTGAAAGTCCGGCTCAGAACCAGACGGGTAAGAGAACTGCGGCTAAAACCAGCTCAAGGTCTAATGAAGCCAAGAGTAAAAGGCAGGCAGAGCATGAGAAAAGGAGACTTGGGGTCACAGAAATTGTTATCCCACAAATTGGCAAGGACATACACACTAATGCACAGGCAAATACAGCTACACCTGAGACAGAGACCCCGCGAGCAGCTGCACCTAACGCAGTGACCCCGCAAACAACTGTACCTGATGCAGTGACCCCGCAAACAACTGTACCTGACGCAGTGACCCTGCATACGGCTGCACCGGAGATAGAGAAACTGCATGCAACTCTACCTGATACAGAGAGACTACAAGCAGCTGATGGTTGCAGACAGGTGCAGGAATTAGCAGCCACACCCAAGGCAGACACACAGCAAACAGCCCAGGCAGAGAGCCTGAATGATGCTGGCAATACACCTGAGAAAGAGCAGCAAACAGCCCAGGCACAGGAAGAAGTGTCTGAAATAGAAATGGCTGAAGCAGTGGAGAACGCTGAAGCAGTAGAGGCTTTTGAGGCGCAAGAAATGGAGATTCCTAAAGTGGGAGAGAAATCCATACAGCCTGCAGCAGCATCAAAGCCCTTAGCAGAAACAGGAGCGGCAAAAGCAAAGTCCTTTGCTGAAGCAGGAACGGCAGCAAAACCAACAGGAGCGGCTGAGCCAGCTCCCCCACAGCAGTCAGCATGGAGTACAAGACGCCCAGGTACATCTTATTTGTCATTTGATGATGCCAGAAAGCGCAGGAACGTTGTCAGACTGCATTATTGGGGGGATATGGCTCCTATACCGGACAGATTTGTTGTAGGAAAAGACTTGATCAAAGTTTCTCTTGGCTTCCAACCCAGTGAGGTTTACGCTTTGTTACATGCTCCTAATAGCAGGAACTACGAAGTGAGCTTTAAGACACCAGAAGGGCTTGAAAAATTCTGGTTTCGTTATAGAGAAGTGAAGGATAATCCAGAATGGGAATTCTTTAAAGTTATCCAGGTTTCTCGCCCTGTGACCGTGGAAGTGAATATTATCTTTGATATTGAGACTGTAGCGGTAGAAGATATATGTTTTTGGCTGCAAAGACAGTGCGATATTCAGTCTGGTCCAGTGAAAAGTATGGATGCTGAAGGTTTCTGGAATGGGGGCTACAAGTTTAAAGTTAAACTTAGATACACACACAATGTGGCATGTCACCTCCCAAACGCCATATATATTGGAAGAGATTGCGGGCGATGTTTTTATTGGGGACAGCCTAAAAAATGTTTTAAATGTGATTCCCCCAGGCACTTAAGCTCAGCATGTGACAAAATCAGGTGCACTTTATGTGGTTCTATTGGTCATCACAGCTCTGAGTGTGACAAGGACATTGTCTGCAACCTGTGCTATAAATGTGGTCATTCCTTTAAAGATTGCCCAGAAGCCGAACACAACCATTATGGGCAGAATGAAATATCTAGAGTACAGAATACAGCATCTCCTTGTGATAAAGAGAATACCACAGAGTCATCAGAAAGTCTTCAACTTACACCTGTAGAAGAGGTTTTAAAGTCTTTGGGTCTGACATATACACTTCCAGTCCAAAGGGGGTCAGACGGAGAACACAGGAACGATCTGAGCAAAGATGGCGGCGAGTCCTGCAAAGATGGCGGCGAACCCCGCAATGATGGCGGCGAACCCTGCAAAGATGGCGGCGAACCCTGCAAAGATGGCGGCGAACCCTGCAAAGATGGCGACGAACCCTGCAAAGATGGCGCCGAACCTCGCAAAGATGGCGATAAGGAATGGGAAACAATAGCAAGTAAAAACAAGACTGCCCTAACCAGCTCAGCAGGAAAGAAAACTACAGAAACTGTCCAAGAAGAGATCTCGCTGCACAATACATATGAGGTATTGGAGGAAAAGAGTTGGGGTGAAAAGATGGATGACGCAGACCCCGATATGTTGGACAGTCAGACCTCGCAGCGGTCTGGATCTATTCAGGACATTGAGATGGCCGGACCATCGAATAAGAGAAATCTGCCATCAGAGAGTCCCCCCGGGAGAAAGAAAATGGTCAAAAAGAAAAATGGTGCAAAAAAGAAAAAAAAAGGGTGGTGGTGATTCACTAAATGTGCCAAAGTGCCCCTCTCCGCTGAAGGTGGCAACTAATTAATGTGAATAGTGTTAAGGGGAAAAGATACAGACTCAAGTCTTTTCTAGTCTAAAGGACATTAAGAATTAGATTTTCTTTTTGCAGGAAACTTGCCTGATTACTTTGTGTTATTTATCTATCAGTAAAGTGTATATAGCAGGGGGAATCTGAGAGGTTGGAGAGATGCATTTAGATATCTTTGAAAAGGGAATCTCTGTAAGATAAATGTATTGTTTATGTCATTTTCTGGTTGCTATTCTGTAAGTATTGTGTGTATTTGTAAATATTTGTATTTTGTATTTAAAATAAAAAAGATTCCCCTCACACACTACTACACCATGCCATGTATACACAGCACAGGTACAGCGCGGGCAGTGCCAGCCTCCCCCTCACACACACTACTACACCATGTATGCACAGCACAGGTACAGCGCGGGCAGCGGCAGTGCTAGCCTCCCCCTCACACACACTACTACACCATGTATACACAGCACAGGTACAGCGCGGGCAGTGCCAGCCTCCCCCTCACACACACTACTACACCATGTATACACAGCACAGGTACAGCGCGTGCAGCGGCAGTGCCAGCCTCCCCCTCACACACACTACTACACCATGTATACACAGTACAGGTACAGCGCAGGAAGCGGCAGTGCCAGCCTCCCCCCTCACACACACTAATACACCAGGTATACACAGCACAGGTACAGCGCGGGCAGTGCCAGCCTCCCCCTCACACACTACTAAACCATGTATACACAGCACAGGTACAGCGCGGGCAGCGGCAGTGCCAGCCTCCCTCCTCACACACACTACTACACCATGTATACAAAGCACAGGTAAAGTGCGGGCAGTGCCAGCCTCCCCCTCACACACTACTACACCATGTATACACAGCACAGGTACAGCGCGGGCAGCGGCAGCCTCCCCCTCACACACACTACTACACCATGTATACACAGCACAGGTACAGCGCGGGCAGCGGCAATGCCAGCCTCCCTCCTCACACACACTACTACACCATGTATACACAGCAAAGGTACAGCGCAGGCAGCGGCAGCCTCCCCCTCACACACACTACTACACCATGTATACACAGCACAGGTACAGCGCGGGCAGCGGCAGTGCCAGCCTCCCCCTCACACACACTACTACACCATGTATACACAGCACAGATACAGCGCGGGCAGTGCCAGCCTCCCCCTCACACACACTACTACACCATGTATACACAGCACAGGTACAGTGCGGGCAGCGGCCGTGCCAGCCTCCCCTTCTCACACACACTACTACACCATGTATACACAGCACAGGTACAGTGCAGGCAGTGGCAGTGCCAGCCTCCCCCACACACACACTACTACACCATGTTTACACAGCACAGGTACAGCGCGGTCAGCGGCAGTGCCAGCCTCCCCTTCTCACACACACTGCAGATTTTCTTACCCATCTGACAGCTCAGAAGGAGGAAAAGTACAATTGGTATCGTCTTCATTTTCTCTTTTTCTTTCTCTCTCTCTCTGTCTGTAAGCGCTTGCTCTCTCTCTCTCAGCTCTCTCTCTCTCAGCTCTCTCTCTCTCAGCTCTCTCTCTCTCAGCTCTCTCTCTCTCAGCTCTCTCTCTCTCAGCTCTCTCTCTCTCAGCTCTCTCTCTCTCAGCTCTCTCTCTCTCAGCTCTCTCTCGCTCCCAGCTCTCTCTCTCTCAGCTCTCTCGCTCCCAGCTCTCTCTCGCTCCCAGCTCTCTCTCTCATATACCCATCTAGCTATTGTCTCCGCCAATCAGAATTCCCACCTTGTTTCCGGAATAAAGTAAAAAATTCAAAACCAGTATATAAGTGATATAATTTTTATGGGACCAGCAGATGGTTAATAAGTTGGAAGCTTTCGCACGTTACAGGGACCTGATTCAGGTGTGGCGAGGCAGAAGTGATTATATATATAGGATTGCTAAATACAATCATAAAGCAATAAAACCTTATTAAATACATCACAAGCCCCAATCTCTTACAGGGCAAACCCTTCCCATATCCTGGCATTTCCCCGATATAAACGATTCATATTACCCACCTTTCCCAGGCGTGCCAGTTTTTTATTGCAGAAGTGACAATCGCATGGTGAGGTTTATGACCTTCTGCTCTTTCTCAAGGTCGTACTGTTTGCCCCTCGCCCTCCCCCCCCGGCCCCCATTTTTTCTTCCCCTTCTGTGCCTGTGATGGGAGAGGGTAACTTCGCTCTATAATAAGGGTCAAGCCTGTTTGGTTACCCCTGTTCCGTGTGTAACGGTCCAAGAGAGTTAGCTCTTGGGCCCAGTAACATTGAACCATTCCAATGGACTGTCTTGTCAAAAGTTTTTTTTTTTTTGGTTGTGTTTTTCCCCTTTCCGGGCGTGCCAGCGAGCAGGGATTGCGGGGGGGTGAGTTTCCGGGCGTGCCAGCGAGCAGGGATTGCGGGGGGTGAGTTTCCGGACGTGCCAGCGAGCAGGGATTGCTGGGGGATGAGTTTCTGGGCGTGCCAGCGAGCAGGGATTGCTGGGGGATGAGTTTCCGGGCGTGCCAGCGAGCAGGGATTGCGGGGGGGTGAGTTTCCGGACGTGCCAGCGAGCAGGGATTGCTGGGGGATGAGTTTCTGGGCGTGCCAGCGAGCAGGGATTGCGGGGGGGTGAGTTTCCGGGCGTGCCAGCGAGCAGGGATTGCGGGGGGGTGAGTTTCCGGGCGTGCCAGCGAGCAGGGATTGCGGGGGGGTGAGTTTCCGGGCGTGCCAGCGAGCAGGGATTGCGGGGGGGTGAGTTTCCGGGCGTGCCAGCGAGCAGGGATTGCTGGGGGATGAGTTTCCGGGCGTGCCAGCGAGCAGGGATTGCTGGGGGATGAGTTTCCGGGCGTGCCAGTGAGCAGGGATTGCTGGGGGATGAGTTTCCGGACGTGCCAGCGAGCAGGGATTGCTGGGGGATGAGTTTCCGGGCGTGCCAGCGAGCAGGGATTGCTGGGGGATGAGTTTCCGGGCGTGCCAGTGAGCAGGGATTGCTGGGGGATGAGTTTCCGGACGTGCCAGCGAGCAGGGATTGCTGGGGGATGAGTTTCCGGGCGTGCCAGCGAGCAGGGATTGCTGGGGGATGAGTTTCCGGGCGTGCCAGTGAGCAGGGATTGTGCTGGGGGAGGAGTTTCCGGGCGTGCCAGGGAGCAGGGATTGCTGGGGGAGGAGTTTCCGGGCGTGCCAGCGAGCAGGGATTGCTGGGGGATGAGTTTCCGGACGTGCCAGCGAGCAGGTATTGCGGGGGGATGAGTTTCCGGGCGTGCCAGCGAGCAGGGATTGCTGGGGGATGAGTTTCCGGACGTGCCAGCGAGCAGGGATTGCGGGGGGGTGAGTTTCCGGACGTGCCAGCGAGCAGGGATTGCTGGGGGATGAGTTTCCGGGCGTGCCAGCGAGCAGGGATTGCGGGGGGGTGAGTTTCCGGACGTGCCAGCGAGCAGGGATTGCTGGGGGATGAGTTTCCGGGCGTGCCAGCGAGCAGGGATTGCTGGGGGATGAGTTTCCGGGCGTGCCAGCGAGCAAGGATTGCGGGGGGGTGAGTTTCCGGGCGTGCCAGCGAGCAGGGATTGCTGGGGGATGAGTTTCCGGGCGTGCCAGCGAGCAGGGATTGCGGGGGGGTGAGTTTCCGGACGTGCCAGCGAGCAGGGATTGCTGGGGGATGAGTTTCCGGGCGTGCCAGCGAGCAGGGATTGCTGGGGGATGAGTTTCCGGGCGTGCCAGCGAGCAGGGATTGCGGGGGGGTGAGTTTCCGGGCGTGCCAGCGAGCAGGGATTGCTGGGGGATGAGTTTCTGGGCGTGCCAGCGAGCAGGGATTGCGGGGGGATGAGTTTCCGGGCGTGCCAGCGAGCAGGGATTGCTGGGGGATGAGTTTCAAGGGGTGTTTTGCGGAGGAACCGCTGACAGAATGTGCCTAGGAGGTTGGGGTCCGGAGTTGTCGGTTCCCCCTATAAATGTACCCGGGAATCATGGCGGATTCTCGGATACATGTAGGCACATTGTCCAAGCAATTTCTCACCTTGGAAATGCAAAGTCAACTCAATACTAGGCTGCCCTGCATCAGCACAGCTCAGAAAGGAGAATGAGGCACAGGGATCAATACGTATTTCTGTAGCTGAGGGAATCCCTAGGTTAAGGGGGGTACCCCAGTTAGTGCCAAGGTGACCCACAACCAGTACAGGGTTTGTGGGTGCCCCAACAGTATATAAGCTTGGGGGGGGGAGGAGAGGGGGGGAATCTGAGAGTCCACACTGAGTCCAAGGGAAAGAGTGTGGGGACTAGCACAGATAGAAATAAAATTACAACATTTTTCCTCTTCTGTTCCCTGTCCCCCAAAACTCAGAAGTGTATTAAAAGATACTTTAATATAATGTAATATGCTTTATATATTCGGAACCGATGTTCAAACAGGCAGCCCGAACTAACCCATAGGCGCCGGTGAGTCTGCTGGACATCGGAGTTCAGAGCAGCCAGAGGAAGCCCAGAGGTGGGGACAGCATTTGGTCAGCGGGGAAAGGCGGAGTACCAGGTCCGGAGTTCAATGGCCGTCCTCCGGGATGCCACTTGTTCTGCCAGACCTGGTGGAGCCTGCCCCAGCGGGTGGCATTGAGATAGCCTGGGAGAGAGGGGGCAGGCTTGTGCATGTCTCTTGGCTATTTTGGATTTCCCGCTGACCCGGCTTTTCTAGCCGGCTTGGCTCTGATTGGCTGCTTGGGAAAGTTCCAATGCGTTGATTGGCTGCTCAGTTTTGTGAATGAAACTGAAAATACTATAAGAACCTGTGAGCCAATCAGATTCGGAGTCCCCGGTAGTAAGACAGCGGGCGGGCTTTTCAAAGTTGCTTCTGTGCGAATAGCAGGGCGACCGGCTTCGATTTCGAGCCTGAAAAGTCCGCCCGCCAGAGACTAAGTCTAGTGTTTTGGGACCAAGTTCTAAGTAACATACGTAGCAGTCATGGCTTTATGCTGATTTGAGTTTCAGGATATTTGGGGGGTGTGTAAAGAGCGTAGTGTGTGTGTCGGTGCAGAGCGTAGGCCTGAAGGGTCGGAATTATGAAATTTTTTAAATGTAGTGATGCATTATGGGTTTCCAAGCCCATAATGATGTTTCTGATGTGTTCAAGGATACGAACTCCTCGTAGTCGTATAGTTCTACCCACATATTGAAGGCCACATGGACATAGTAGGAGACAAACTACATGGTCAGTTTTACAATGTATAAATTGTTTCATTTTGGCTACTCCGTGTTCCTGTGATGTGGATTTACGTTTTTCATGATATTCGTGTTTTTTTATGTGCTGTGTCCCGTACATTTCTTACAGGCCGATCATCACATTGCACCTGTGACTATTGATCTGCCATCTTCTCCCTTTAATGTTAGATCCCACACCAGGCCGGAGGTATATTGCAAAACAGGAACGGTTTATTACTACAGTCCGCAGTAACACAACACAGCTACTCAGCAGTCACCTGCCGGGTACAGTCTCGTTAGAACAGCTCACACTGGAGATGGTCCCTGGACCTTCACTACAGGCCAAGGGCACCCGCAGCCATCCTAGCTCTTCCCCAACTCCGTAGCGGAGGCAGAGCTATAGTCACACTCACTCCTCCCCAGAGGGTAGAGCACATGGGTAGGCCCCAATCTCTGCCTCCCAACGTGGAACCTGCCTTCCTCAGGGAGAAGGACAACAGACACCTAACTTTAGGGCGGTCCTATACAGGACGATAGACTGTGCTGAAGCAGGGACATCGCCAGATGGACTAAGATAAGCAAGACCCTTTCTATTGTTTACAAAGACTGTGCTGTTACTGTATTGCTTATACCAGGGCATGTTTTGGGCTGACAACCGGCTTAGCTGGCGGCCCTGATAGTAAGGGCCTGAGAAGTCAGTTAGTTCCCTGAATAGGGATAGGATTTTATTTGGTTTTCTTAAAGGGACGGTGGGCCTATTCGTATTATTTATCCCTGTAAATAAACCCCTAGTATAGAGAAATACAGCGTTTCCTGACTCATTTGGGATAAAAGAGACTGCAATTAAGTTAAGTTATGGTGGGTAAAAAATGTGACACAAAACCTCCACAGCAAAGCATATAGCAAATGTGGCTCAGTGAGTAAAGACACTGACTGGCACTGAGAGTTTGAAGCAGGGGAACCTGGTTCAATTACCGGTGTCAGCTCCTTGTGACCTTGGGCAAGTCACTTTATCTCCCTGTGCCTCAGGCACCAAAAAAATAGATTGTAAGCTCCACATGGCAGGTGTAAGGAATCCGCTCCACGGTTTACTGGTTGCCTTACCTTGCAGACCGGTGCAGTTCTGGAACAGCTCTCCTGAGGTTTTCTGCAGCCTGGATTCACTCACCAAAGCAATACACACTCCCTCTGGTATCTACTGCAGCCTTTCACTGCAACCTATACTTGCATTCACTCATTAGGAGCAGTACCTTCACACCCCCGCCGGGGATTGGCCCGCTGGCCTTTAAGTACTGTCTTCCCATAATGCTCCCTGCCGAGCATAGTCCTAACTGGATGTCACTACCTGTTCTGCCACAAGCTCTCGCTTGTTCTCCTTTGCTGATACCAGGTTCCGCCTTGCGTCCTTCAGCTTCCTGCAAGCCGCTTGTTCTCCTATGCTGATACCAGGTTCCGCCCTGCGTCCTTCAGCTCCCTTCAAGCCGCTTGTTCTCCTATGCTGATACGGAGGTTCCATCCTGCGTCCTTCAGCTTCCTGTTCTCCTGTGCTGAAGCAGAGGTTTCATCCCTGCGTCCTTCAGCCTCCAGGATTCCTGCACTGAAGCGGATGTTTCGTCCCTGCGTTCTTCAGTCTCCTGGATCCCTGCACTGAAGCGGATGTTTCGTCCCTGCTTCTTTCAGCCTCCTGGATTCCTGCACTGAAGCGGATGTTTCGTCCCTGCTTCCTTCAGTCTCCTGGATTCCTGCTCTGAAGCGGAGGTTTCCCTGTGTATCTCCAGCTTCCTGGTTCCTGAGGCCTACTCTTTCCCTAATCTAGAGAGGCCGTGTCCTGGTTCCTGCGCTGAAACAGAGGATTCCCCGTGCAGCAAAGCGGTGTGCTACTCTGGTCTGCTTACCATCTCCTGTGACCAGCACCATGGGCCATGGTCGTCGCACGCGCAGAGGCCAACCCCGCGCTCCTAAGCTGAAGCGGGGCTCTCCTGACTACATGTTGCCGAACTATTGCTTGAACAATGTTTATCCTGATGTCTCCTGTCCTGACCCTGGCTTGTACAACGACGACGCTGTCCTCTCCAATCCTGATCCTGCGATATATGACAACGAACTGCGCAATCCGGATCAGCCTGCGCGGTCTCAGGTCGGTGCTTTTACAACCCCACCTCAGCCTCGCGGTCCGACCCTGGTTTGTGGCGAGCAGAACCCTGACAGCAGGGACCTGTGCCTGCAAAATGTCTCTGTAATGCGCTGCGTACAACTAGCAGCGCTATACAAGAACTTGCTGTTATAATATTACTGTTTGCTCATTTACATGTCTTAGACAGGTCTGCAACCCCGCCTTTCACCATTATCACCCAGCACACAGCACTTCCACTGCAGCAAGGGATTCTGGGAGATAACATGCAAATGAGCACACAGTGCCACCTTTTGCTTCAAACCCAAAATGGTTCCCTATAGACTTAAGCTTGCTGCATGGTCACAGCTTTGAGCACAGCCAGGGTTAAGATGCAGAGCCAGTACCCCATCCACAGACAGCTGTTTTTTTTTTTTTTATGTTTTATTCACATTCAACAAAATATTTACAAAGTCACTTTTCGAAAAACAAAAACCACCCGCACATTACAAAAACCCCAAACATAACTAAAAAAAAACACAAAGTATATACATCTCTTCCTACTGACAAAGTTGAGACATTAGGGGGTCTGACGTAAACAGCATTAGGATCTAAGACGCTATTTTGTTTGACTATTTTAGTCTGCCATTTTGTGTTGTCTTTGTAAGTTTTGTATGTCATCTTCCTATGTGAAGAAATCTGTGTGAACGAACGTGTGAAACAGAGAATGGAAGGTTTTCGCTCCAAGCTGATGCTTATAGAATTTTCTCATCCAACCAGCTCCAAATGAAAGTGTAAACAGGCCAGACATTATGAGAAGCCTTATTAGCGCAGTCTAAGATAAGCTCAGATTCTTACAGTGAACTGTTTCTCATACTAATATGCCAGGTGGCAGAACAGAAACATCACATTTTACCCCATAATGATTGTTTTAGCTTACGTACATTTATCCAGTATTATTATGTATTACAAAATTACATCAGCTTTAGTATTGTTTTGTATTACAAAATGATGTCATATTTAGTGACGCGCAAGCCCCCATAAAGGGGTGGAGCTTTAGTTTTTAGGGTATAAATGTATTTCATACCGTATTATCAGGGAGAGAGCTTTTGGAAGCTGTCTCCGCTGTGTGCACCTGAAATAAACTCATTTGATAACTAAAATTTTTGTTGTAACATTTTTACAGCTTTCACACTACTTCACACTCTCAATAATCCCAATCAAACCACTATCGCACCCTCGCATTCCCTTTCATTCATCCTCCATCCAACTTCATTCATTCTTTTAATGCAATTCTGTATGCTTTTCCTCCCCAGCAACTGCCGAGGAGGGGGAGCACCCTGCCCACCTCCTTTCTCCAGATACTCCGCAAAAAAGGGACCCCTCGGCACATAAGCGGCTTTTCTAGCTCCATACTTTCCTCTTTTCAGGCTAACACACTACTTCCCTCCTTGCAAAAGCATACATAAAATAAACTCGTATACTTTTATAACATTTGCAACACTTTCTAAAAAAGGGCAACTCGCAACAACTCTCAAGCGATACGCTGGAAATCTGCTGCCAAAAGCCATTGTTTAAACATAGGCGTAATCAAGTCATAGGTAAGTGCATCAGATACTGACCGCCCTTCTGACTTTTAGCACTCGTAGGAATTCACACCGCCCTTGCCCTTTACTCGTCCTTCTATTCTGGCATTTTATTACCATCTCATCCTGCTTCTCATGGTAACTTTCCCTTTCCTGACCCCACCTCGGTTCCTTTTCTATTCACGCAAAACACTCTCTCCTTTCTTTCTTGTACACTTCTTGTCTCTTTCCCTACTGTCTGATCATTGATCTATCTGCTTCCTCTTGCGTTATGCCTTTTTATTTTGGGCTAGGGCTGTTTTTAAACTTCTCATCAGCGTCAGCTTGCCCTCTACAACCCATAGCATTGACCTCCTCCTGAGTTCTCCTTACTACTTCCTGTACTTCCGTCGTTCTTGCTTTCCCCTTCTCACCCTTTACCTACCGTTTCTGCCCTCTACCTCGCTCTGTGCTTTTCTTACTTCCGCTTGGATTTCCTCCACTCTCATCCTTTCTCTCTCTTCCCTTAATTCCTTCTTTCCCCCCTCCCCCTCATCACCACTCTGTCCCCCTTGTACTGATGTGGACCCACTTTCGCTATCAGTACTCTTTATTTCCAATGCTGCCTTCTGCCTTTGGACTTTCCTTTCAACTCCACTAGGTCCTGCTTTGTCCTCAATATTAAGAGACTTCTTGTTTTTCACAATCTTTTAACTTTTTCCTTCCTCAATTCTTCGCTTTTGAGCTTTTTTACCCCCCCAAAGATATGTCCATATCCTCCCCCAATGTGTCCTGTAATGTCTATGAAGGACCTTCTCCTCGGGAAAAAATAGATTAAAAAAGTCCATCGCCCCTGAGTCCAAATGGTTTTGAAGCAAAAGGTGGAGCTGTGTGCTCATTTGCATGTCATTTCCCAGAATCCCTTGCTGCAGTGGAAGTGCTGTGTGCTGGGTGATGATGGTGAAAGGCGGGGTTGCATGTCATTTCCCAGAATCCCTTGCTGCAGTGGAAGTGCTGTGTGATGATGGGAAAGGCGGGGGTTGCAGACCTGTCTAAGACATGCAAATGAGCATACAGTAATATTTCCATTTGCTATATGCTTTGTTGGGGAGGGTTTTTGTCACTTTTTTTTTTTAACCACCATAACTTAACTAAGTGTGTATAGATAGGGAGTGGGAGAGGGAGAGGGAGAGAGATCATCAAAAAATGAAAATATTACAATGAATGAAAATATGGAAGATACCACATTGTACCGCACTCAAATGAAGCTAAAGGATTTACTGAAAAAACAGGCACAACTAGACAGCAACTTTTGCTTCATTCATTGTAACATCGCCAGAAGAAGAGATCAGTGTATCTCGAAAGCTCGCACAAATAAAGCATTTCGTTAGCCACAGAACGGTATCGTCTATTTATTTTTTGATTATTGAAGCTCGGCTAACACGGTACTGATACCTCTACATGTATATCTATATTTTGTCATCTCCATACGTCTGTGGTTGATGATGTTGGAATACCCTGTCCATCAGATTGCCAGTAGCCTGCTCGTTGGTGTTGTGAGTGGGGTCGTTCATGCAATGATGCATGTTCATGGCAAAGTGTAGGAGCGCCATCTTCTGTGTAAGAATGGGATTGTAACATTGCTAAACTAATGCAAGACAGGCGTATACCGTGTTACCACGCTCACCGTGACATCTTCCCAGGACTAGATGTCAATGGCTACTTCTGAACTAGTGACACTTTCTATATGTTACTGTATCAAGTGAAGCGTGTTTAGAGAGCCATTTTTCCTTAGCCTGAGTCCATGGTGACTCAGCCTGTCCGGGTGCGTGTCGGGGGGGAGGGGGGGTGGGCGGGCCAGTGACGTCAAGGAGCTGGTTCGCCCTCATTGGGGCGAACCGCTCACGTGACCGTCCCTGCGCTCCCCTCAGCGCCGAAACTATAATGTTCTTGTCGGCTATGCCTCCGCACGCCTGCGGCAGCGTGCGCGAGCCCCTGCTAAAGCCGCTCTCATTGCGGCTGCAGGGGCTCAGTGCCGAGCGTGAGCGCGGGGGCGCTGACCATGCCCGCGGCCTTATACTTAAATAGTATATACATAGCTAGACAATTATGTGTTAACCATTGTGTGCTGCTCTACATACTGCACCGACACACTTTATTCGAGCAAATACCCGGTATGTACCTGGCAGATACCTGGAATGCGCCGCTCCTCACCTCTGACAAGCCCCGTTGCATTTGCCTTCCCAGCCTGGGTTCATGCCTGGCTGATGGGCGGCTAATCTGTTAAATGATAATGATTAGGATTTAATAGGCTGCAATGCTTCGCGTGTCTACCAGATGGCATAAATTCATGAATTGTAATGCAGTATATATATATATACTGTGCAGTATTGCAGCCAGGGGGAGTAAAATGCT
Source organism: Ascaphus truei (assembly GCF_040206685.1). NCBI lineage: Eukaryota > Metazoa > Chordata > Amphibia > Anura > Ascaphidae > Ascaphus > Ascaphus truei. Next base: position 725,227 of record NC_134502.1, on the reverse strand, counting down.
TCAATCCCTGCTTGGAAAATAACTCAATGCACTCGGGCAGAAAACAGTCACAAACCTCAATACACCCGGGTATACCCGAATTCGTGGGACTAGCCAAGCTCGAATAAAGTGTGTCGCCAGTGTATGCGTTCCGATTTGGGTTATTGTTCCTTTATAGATTTAAATATTGATACATGATTCATTCTCTATTAGGATTCCAATTTTAGCCGGGGATTGTGTTTTTTTAATTTTCAATTTATGTTGCTTTATTTGGTGTTTATGGGGAAATTGGGTGCGGGACATCGTTCCAATTTATGTCAATGTTTTACGATCGGAGTTCTCTAATTGGGATGGCCCTGCATCCAATCAGTGTCATTGTTTACATGCCCCATGATCCCCGGTTCCTGAAGAAGACTAACCCCCACCTATGATTACAGATGGAGCGCGGCTTTTGATATACTTAATTTCTATTGGCTACGGAACGAAGGTAGCATGGGTATTTAGGGACGAGTGTCTGTTCATTTACTCTTTGATAAAGCGCGCACGTGGCGTGAAACGCGTCAGCGGGAGTTTTTCTCCTTGATGTGCCGTCAATAAAGAATTTTTTTGGTACCGGTAATTAGCAGTCCAGCTATTACTTTTTTCGCCCCCACGCTTGTACATCGTCTCTTCACTCTGGATCTATGGACATTTACAAGACTGGAGCACGCTGACAGTCTAAGGCTGAGTCCCCAGTGCGTTCTGTGACACGCGCGCCCGGCGGGGTGGGGGGGGCGTCGCGTGCACAGCGCTAACCGCGGTCTGAGGGGAGAGAGGGAGCTTGCTACAGGAGGGGCCGTGGTCGGGGATTTCCGGGGGCCTGGCCATGACGTCACGCGGCTGGTTCGCCCTCATTGGGTGAACCGCCGGTGGGGGCGTGGCCACGCCTCCGTCGCAAGTTTTAAACTCAATTTCATTGAGTTTAAAAAAAACTTGCCGCACGGCGCGGCTGCACCTTCAGCGAGGAGCGTACTGGGCCCTCCCCCATTGAGGGGCGGTGGTTACACGCACAGCGCACGCCGCGCCGCGCACTGTGGCAGTGACTGGGACCGCAACCTGAGGCTGCGTCCATAGAGGGGTGAGGAGTTCCGAGCCGCGCCAACGTTGAGGCTCGCCTGCTGAATTCTGCGTGATTTCATGCCCATGCAGGCGAGCCAGCGGGCGCGACCGGGAGGCGGGGCAGTGACGTCGCTGGGCCAATCGCCTGCGATGCACCGGCGTCGACGTCACGGCGCCGACATCCCGGCTCCGTGACGTCGACGCAGCTCCGCGCTGATTGGATGTTTTCAGCCGACAGCGCCATGAAAAACAGGAGTGCTGGCCAGAAGAGCTTGCTAGGCTATGAGTTTTAGGGGGCTATGTAGCGGGGTTCCCAAGTTATGGGACACCCCAAAGATGTACCCAGGAACCTGGTAAGATTCTCGGGCATATTGAAGCACAGCGCTCCGGCAAAATCCTACCCTGGAAACGTTCTTGCGACTCACTGCCAGGGTTCCCTGCTTCAGCACATACAGGAAAGGTGAAAGGGCATGGGGGGGATCAAGGTATCCCCTAGAACGGTCATGGGGTCCCTAGCATAAGGTGGGATACGCAGTTCATGCCCAAGTCAGTAGAGAAGGATAGGGGAAGCGCAAAGAAGAAAGCAGTGTGAATATAACACAACTTAAAACAGCAGCTCACTAGCTAACGTCAGCATGCAATCCAAAGGGAGCAAGCAGGGGGGGGGGGGGGGGGTGCAGGATACGCAGACCCAACAGCGCACGCCCCAATGGTGTCAAACTCAAAAGGGGAGTAACCAGGGAAATGGGGAACGTAAGGTAAAATAATAAGATATGAACTCACACGGCCATGTGTGAGCCCGTGCTACGCAGGGTATCCTGGACACTGGGTCTCTGGCGTGACGTGCCTCTGCGTGGGCGGGGGTTGGGGTGTGGGGGGGATGAACCCTCGCAGTACACCAGATGCCAGTAGGGTAGAAAATGCCCAGATGATGCGGTTAGAACACAATGTTTAATAGCGTGACAAACACAAGTTACAAGGCACTCGCGTGAATATAAACATCAATGCCCCTAACTGGTCCGGGCTGCGACTCGCCAGGAACTCCTCTGTGGACCGCGTCGGGTCTGCAGAGCTGGAGAGCGCTACGGTGGTCAGCAGGAGCCAGCAGAGTGAACGTTGCCCGAATTACGCGTTTCGTATCTCGCAATACTTCATCAGGTTCGGCAATGTTCACCGATGCCATCTAGTGATGAGACTTTGAGACCCAATGTCGACGGTACCGAGTGCCGAGTGCCACAACGGGACTGGGTTTTGCGAATAAACCCCAAATGTGTCACCCTGTGGGGGGAGGGACCGACTCATATCTCCCTTCTGTCTTTGTCACCCTGCGGGGGGAGGGACAGACTCATAGCTCTCTTCTGTCTGTGTCACAGTGTCACCCTGCGGGGGGAGGGACAGTCTCATAGCTCCCTTCTGTCTGTGTCACTGTCACCCTGCGGGGGGAGGGACAGACTCATAGCTCCCTTCTGTCTGTGTCACTGTGTCACCCTGCGGGGGAGGGACAGACACATAGCTCCCTTCTGTGTCACTGGGTCACCCTGTGGGGGGGAGGGACAGACTCATAGCTCCCTTCTGTCTGTGTCACTGTGTCACACTGCGGGGGGAGGGACAGACTCATAGCTCCCTTCTGTCTGTGTCACTGTGTCACCCTGCGGGGGGAGGGACAGACTCATAGCTCCCTTCTGTCTGTGTCACTGTGTCACCCTGCGGGGGGAGGAACAGACTCATAGCTCCCTTCTGTCTGTGTCACTGTGTCACCCTGCGGGGGGGAGGGACAGACTCATAGCTCCCTTCTGTCTGTGTCACAGTGTCACCCTGCGGGGGAGGGACAGACTCATAGCTCCCTTCTGTCTGTATCACTTTGTCACCCTGCGGGGGACGGACAGGCTCATAGCTCCCTTCTGTCTGTGTCACTGTGTCACCCTGCGGGGGGAGGGACAGACTCATAGCTCCTTTCTGTCTGTGTCAGTGTCACCCTGCGGGGGGAGGGACAGACTCATAGCTCCCTTCTGTCTGTGTCAGTGTCACCCTGCGGGGGGAGGGACAGACTCATAGCTCCCTTCTGTCTGTGTCACTGTGTCACCCTGCGGGGGGAGGGACAGACTCATAGCTCCCTTCTGTCTGTCACTGTGTAACCCTGCGGGGGGAGGGACAGACTCATAGCTCCCTTCTGTCTGTGTCACTGTGTCACCCTGCGGGGGAGGGACAGACTCATAGCTCCCTTCTGTCTGTCACTGTGTCACCCTGCGGGGGGAGGGACAGACTCATAGCTCCCTTCTGTCTGTGTCACTGTGTCACCCTGCGGGGGGAGGGACAGACTCATAGCTCCCTTCTGTCTGTGTCACTGTGTCACCCTGCGGGGGGAGGGACAGACTCATAGCTCCCTTCTGTCTGTGTCACTGTGTCACTGTGCAGTGTCATACTGTACCATCATATCTACTGAATAAAACAAGATGTAAATATTGATATAGTGAATATATAGTGTTCTGCTCCCTGGGGCTCTGTGAGATTTGTACAGACAGGTACATTAAACTCGTCTCCTTCATGCAAACAGAGGCCTCCTTGGATTTTTTGCTAAACTTTATTATGAACACAAACAGAAGTGAATAGAAACTTTGGGGATGTATACATTAGGGGAAGGTGGAGAAACAAAGCTATAACAGGGAGAGCAGCTTGGGGTATATCACGAGCAATGGCGCACGCTGACAGGACGGAGGCAACAGTGGAACAAACAGGAAGTAGGGCAGGGAGTCAGGAATAGACCATAATACAGTGGGACAAACAGGAAGTAGGGCAGGGAGTCAGGAATAGACCGTAATACAGTGGGACAAACAGGAAGTAGGGCAGGGAGTCAGGAATAGACCATAATACAATGGCTCAAACAGGAAGTAGGGCAGGGAGTCAGGAATAGACCATAATACAGTGGGACAAACAGGAAGTAGGGCAGGAAGTCAGGAATAGACCATAATACAGTGGGACAAACAGGAAGTAGGGCAGGGAGTCAGGAATAGACCATAATACAATGGCTCAAACAGGAAGTAGGGCAGGGAGTCAGGAATAGACCGTAATACAGTGGGACAAACAGGAAGTAGGGCAGGGAGTCAGGAATAGACCATAATACAGTGGGACAAACAGGAAGTAGGGCAGTGAGTCAGGAATAGACCATAACACAGTGGGACAAACAGGAAGTAGGGCAGGGAGTCAGGAATAGACCATAATACAGTGGGACAAACAGGAAGTAGGGCAGTGAGTCAGGAATAGACCATAACACAGTGGGACAAACAGGAAGTAGGGCAGGGAGTCAGGAATATACCATAATTCAGTGGGACAAAAAGGAAGTAGGGCAGGGATTCAGGAATAGACCATAACACAGTGGGACAAACAGGAAGTAGGGCAGGGGGTCAGGAATAGACCATGATAGAGTGGGACAAACAGGAAGTAGGGCAGGGAGTCAGGAATAGACCATAATACAGTGGGACAAACAGGAAGTAGGGCAGGGAGTCAGGAATAGACCATAATACAGTGGGACAAACAGGAAGTAGGGCAGGGAGTCAGGAATATACCATAACACAGTGGGACAGACAGGATGTAGGCCAGGGAGTCCGGAATAGACCATAACACAGTGGGACAAACAGGAAGTAGGGCAGGGAGTCAGGAATAGACCATAACACAGTGGGACAAACAGGAAGTAGGGCAGGGAGTCAGGAATAGACCATAACACAGTGGGACAAACAGGAAGTAGGGCAGGGAGTCAGGAATATACCATAATACAGTGGGACAAACAGGAAGTAGGGCAGGGAGTCAGGAATATACCATAATACAGTGGGACAAACAGGAAGTAGGGCAGGGAGTCCGGAATAGACCATAATACAGTGGGACAAACAGGAAGTAGGGCAGGGAGTCAGGAATAGACCATAACACAGTGGGACAAACAGGAAGTAGGGCAGGAAGTCAGGAATAGACCATAATACCGTGGGACAAACAGGAAGTAGGGCAGTGAGTCAGGAATAGACCATAACACAGTGGGACAAACAGGAAGTAGGGCAGGGACTCAGGAATAGACCATAACACAGTGGGACAAACAGGAAGTAGGGCAGGGAGTCAGGAATAGACCATAATACAGTGGGACAAACAGGAAGTAGGGCAGGGAGTCAGGAATATACCATAATTCAGTGGGACAAACAGGAAGTAGGGCAGGGAGTCCGGAATAGACCATAATACAGTGGGACAAACAGGAAGTAGGGCAGGGAATCCGGAATAGACCATAATACAGTGGGACAAACAGGAAGTAGGGCAGGGACTCAGGAATAGACCGTAATACAGTGGGACAAACAGGAAGTAGGGCAGGGAGTCAGAAATAGACCATAACACAGTGGGACAAACAGGAAGTAGGGCAGGGAGTCAGGAATATACCATAATACAGTGGGACAAACAGGAAGTAGGGCAGGGAGTCAGGAATATAGCATAATACAGTGGGACAAACAGGAAGTAGGGCAGGGAGTCCGGAATAGACCATAACACAGTGGGACAAACAGGAAGTAGGGCAGGGACTCAGGAATAGACCATAACACAGTGGGACAAACAGGAAGTAGGGCAGGGAG